>NC_091471.1:113155007-113455007 GCF_036971445.1 Narcine bancroftii | reverse complement strand
GTACGCTAATTTATTTACACAACTATTTTTAAATAGTTCTTATCGATATCGCACTGGCAACAGTATGTTCCTTCGCCAGCTTGTGGATTTGGCTGCGTCCATTGGGTTCTGTGTTGCTGGTCCACATGTAGGTGATGTAGCTTGTTGTGGTTCACCTGACAACTGCTATGTTGATGTTTCGGTATTAGTGGTTGTGGTCTCTTCACTTGATACCTCCATTGATACTGGTGTTGCAGGCTTTGCTGGTATTAAAACTTTCTGCTTCATCACATCTTGTGTCGGCTAGATGTAAATTCTGTTCCTCCTCAGCTGATTGCTAGAGTCTGTCTCGACAATGTATGATCTTGGTGTCTCAGCTTCTCTGATGACCTTTGCTGGGGTCCATGTTATCAACATCGGCTCCTGAATATGCACATGCTGCCCTCTGAAGAGTTCTGGCAATATTTGTGCATGTTTGCTATGATGCTGGCATCCTTCCTCTTGTGAGTCAACCAGTCTTCTTCTGGTTTCCTCCTGGTCTTCTGGAGGATGTATTTTGCTTGGCAGAGTTGTTTTATACCTCCTGCTATTTAGAGGTTCTGCTGGTGAGTCAGCCCTTAAAGGTGTTGCTCGTAATGATAGAAGAGCAAGGTATGGGTCTTTTTTTTTGCGACACTTAACCAGTGTGCGTTTCACAGTTTGCACATGTCTTTCAATGAATCCATGACCTTTGAGGTAGTATGGGGTTTTATTGTATTTTCTTTTGTTTTAATTTCAGATTTGTGCATCTGCCATTTTATTTTCATTTTCTTTATTTGGCAACTCTACTCAGGATAAAAACTGATTGGTATATCCTTCCTTATATTTCACTTCTATAAATATTTGCTCTATTACGTTTACAACTTGCTCGTTCAATTTAGTTATCTGAAAAAAAAGTTTTTAGCTGTGACACACATTCATTGCTGACCCATTAAAAGTCTTTCTGTTCTCTTTAACAATACAAGCAATATTGGCATTATAATTGTGATAAACATGCAAGGTGTTTCAGTGTTTATTGGATGGTGGAGATCATTTTTTGTCATGTGATTATGAAACTACTCTGGCTACAGTGGGTAACAACGTAAGATTTCCAACACGTCTTGCAATGTGGGAGCAGAACCATCCTTTATGGTTACTTCTTCTTCTCAGAAATGGATTTTATTCACTGGAGCGTCAGAGAATGAGGGGAGATTTGATTAAGGTGTGCAAAATTATGAGGGATATAGGTAGGTTAAATGCAAGCAGGCTTTTTCCATGAGGTTAGATGATATAAGGACATAGGTTAAAAGTGAAAGATTCTCCTAGTCCTTGACAATGCACCTGGACATCCAAGCACTTGAAATGACCTTAACTCCCCAACACCACATCACTATTTCAACCAATGGATTAGGGAGCTGTAGCCTCCTTTAAGGCCTATTATTTATGGTGGGCCTTCTCACGAGCAGTCAGGCCTACCCAAGATGATGTGATGAGGCTTCAGGGAGTTCTGGAGGAATCATAACATTTATGATGCCATCAAAAATATTGCTAATTCTTGGGATGAAGTGAAGCAGTCAACTATGAAAGGAGTGTGGAACAAATTGTGTCCCCAATTTTCACATACTTTCCAGGGGTTTACAGATAACGACATCATCGAAGCCAGACAGGCTGTGGTTGATATTAGTAATCAACTGCAGTTTGACATCAGTGAAAATGATGTTGTAGAGTTACTCGACTCCCATGCCGAAGAACTGACCAATGAAGACCTTATGGAACTAGAGCAGCAAATGATAGCATTTGAGGAAGAAGACTGAGACCTAAAAACTCCAAAACCAAAAATGTTTTTGATGAAAGGCCTGGGTGGTGGGAATCATTGAGGATAGAGGCTGCATTTTTAAGACATCACCTCATGTTAATGTCCTCGATGGAGTGAAGTCTCGTGCCTGTGTTGTCGCAGGCCAAGTTAACAGCCCTCTGGAGTTTTTTCTTGTCCTGGCAGTTGACGACTCCATACCAGGCAGTGATGCAACCAGCCAGAATTCTCTCCACAGTACACCTGTAGAAGTTTGCGAGAGTCTTCAGTGACAAACCGATTCTCCTCAGACACTTCACAAAGTATAGCCGCTGGCAAGCCTTCTTTGTGATTACATCAATGTGGAGGCTCCTGGACAGATCCTTGGAGATGTTAACACCCAGGAATTTGAAGTTCTTGCTCCTCTCTACTACTGCACCCTTGATGAGGACTGGGTTGTGTTTCCCTGACTCCCTCCTAAAGTCCGCAATCATCTCTTTGGTTTTGCTGATATTGAGCGCAAGGTTGTTATTGTTACACCATTCAACAAGCTGATCTATCTCCCTCCTGTATGATTCCTCATTGCTGTTTGTGATTCTGCCGACAACTGTGGTGTCATTGGCAAACTTGTAGATGGCATTGGAATTGTGCCTGGCCACACAGTTATGGGTGTATAACAAGTAGAGCAGTGGGCTAAGTACACATTCTTGGGGTGCAGTTCAGTCTTCTCAGAGATAGCATGGCCTCAGGAACCTAATTGAATTTTTGGAGGAAGTTTAAAAAAAAGAAATTGATGAAGGTTGAGGTGCAGATATGTTGTATATATGGATTTTTGCAAGGCATTTGACAAGGTCCCCCATGGGAGACTCATTCAGAAAGTCATGAGGCATGGGACCATGGCTGTGTGGATTCAGAATTGGCTTGCCTGTAGAAAGCAGAGAGTAGTAGTGGACGAAAAATATTCTCCTGGAGGTCAGTGACTAGTGGAGTTACATAGGTCACTGGGACTCCTGCTCTTAGTGATTTTATAAATTAAATGGATGAAGAAGTATAGGGATGGGTCAGTAAATTTGCAGATTATACAAATTTTGAGTCTATTTTGGACAGTGTTGAAGGCTGTTGTAGTTTAGAATAGCATATAGACAGGATGCAGAGTTGAGCGGAACGGTGGTAGATAGAGTTCAATCCAGATAAATGTGAAGTGCTGCATTTTGGACAGTCAAACGAAGCCAGACTATATGATTAATGATCAGATATTTAACAGTATGGAAGAATAGAGGAACCTTGGGTCCAAATCCATAGATCTCCAAGGTTGTTGCACAAGTTGATGGAACAATTAAGAGGGCCTATAGTATAATTGAGGGATTGAGTTCAGGAGTCATGAGATAATGTTGCAGCTCTATAAATCTCTGGTGAAATGACAATTGGAATATTGTGTTTAGTTCTTGATTTAATTTAATTTAGGCATACACCACAGTATCTGGTCATTTCGTCCACTAGCTCATGCCACCCAATTGCAACCAATTTACCTACAACCCCTGGTACGTCTCAAATGGTGGGAGAAACTGAAGGCTGCAGGGAAAACCCATGGAGACACGGGCAGAATGTACAAACTCCTTACAGACAGCACAGAATTTGAACCTCAATCTCAATCACTGATGCTGTAACAATTTTGCACTAAACACTACGCCATCCGTTCTGGTCACCTCACTGCAGGAAAGATGTGGAAGCTATGGAGAGGATGCAGAGGATATTTAGTAGGATGCTGCCTGGATTGAAAAGTATGTCTTATGGATAACATAAGATTAACAGGACTTAATAGTGCTTTGGCTTTTCACTTTGGAGCGAAGAAGAATGAAAATTGTCTTAATAGGGTCTACAAGATTATGAGAGGTATAGATAAAATAGACAGTCAGCACCATTATCCTAGGGTGGATGTAGCAAACACCAGAGGAAATCTGTACAAATTGAAGGGAGGAATGTTTAGAGGAACCATCAGGATTGAGTTTTTTTACACAGAGTTATCAGTGCCTGGAATGCATTGCAAGGGGTGGTGGTGGAGACTGGAACAATAGGGGCATTTGAAAGATTTTGAAACAGCCACATGGATGAAAGCAAAATAGAGGGTTATGAGGTAAGGAGGATTTCATTTTTTTTGGTAGGTACCGGTATAATTTGGGTCGGCACAACATCGTGCACTGTACTGTGCCTTGCAGGTTTTGCATCTTCAAGCAAAGGCTAGGAGAAGGTAACTCTGACTTCAAATCCCCAGGCTTGGCTAGCCCAGCCATCAGGTCCTGGAAAGGGCCCCAGCTATGGGCAAATAACACATGTCAATCTGGCAGCAGGGGCTGGCAGCTGTGACAGAGCGGTCTGCAGCAGCAAACTCTGTGGGCGAAGGATCCGTAAAGACGATGGCCAGCAAGCACAGTCTTGGAACAGACCACTGCGGGGCAATCCCATGTCACTCTGGCTGTCGTGCCTCACACTCCGCAAGGCCCAGAGGCGTGGGACCCAGAGAGAGGCGTTTGTCCTGAGCAAGCACTCGCCTCCAAGTCCTTATGCTGGCACATGGTGCCTAAAGCTCCATGGAAAACAGAACAAAAGTTCTGTGAGGACAGAAGAGCTACAAGGCACCGTGTTCATCTTTGCTTGTGAAGGGATTGGCCATGAGAGAGAGAGAGAGAGAGTTCTATGTAGAGCAGCCACAGAGAGGAGACACTGCGGGGATCCTCCATTCACACATGTTTCTGGTGCAAAAGACAGAAGCTTGGAGGGATGCTTTGTGTCGGGGGAGCCACTGGTAGAAAAGTCTGGTGGGAAATAATTGAATTAACATTGGCCAAGAGAAAGAACTCCTAAATAATCAGCAATACTGCAAGAAATTTCATGGCCTTTCTAGCAGGTCAAATTGAGCTGCTAAACAACAAAAAAGAATGCCTTTTCATACATAGGCACCCATGTACAGACATGCTTATTAAAAGAACCATCCCACCTCCTTCAGCCGCTCTTCCTCCAGTTTCAAGGACAGAGTTGCTCCCCTGCCATTATCTGTCAATTAATTAGACTTATAAGTAGAATAATGTTGCCTCACACTGTTTTAATTGAATATGGTTATATGGTTATATGGTTATTTTACTCAGTGACACGATACACTACACTTCTGTTTTGATTTGCACTACTTGTACACAATGAAAGGTTGACTTGGATGGATATCAGGAGAGACAATGTTTTTCACTGTGTCTTGATGCACATGAAAATACTTCAATTCAATTCAAATTTACAATTGTCTCAATTTGATAAACAATCCCTTTCCATGAAAATGCACTAAGCAGTCCAGTTTCCAGTTAAATTCCAGCCCAGTACAATTCTCTCTTCTTGAGTTCCTTTTTGCACTCCACCCAAGCAATACTGCATGCAAGTATTCAATTACCAAAAGCTGATCCAACAAGCTTTCATCTCTGTGGAAAAACATAATGGAGATACGCACAGAACTTCTGACAATTTCAGATGTGGAATATACTGTATGTTCTATCATCTATTTATTAAAAGTAATTTAATAATTCTGACAAAGCAAAGTGTTCTGTGGCACCCTTTCAAAAAATGGGATTAAATAAAATTACATGGAATTTTATTACATGGAAAGGCATTCAACCCAACAGGTTTACGCCAAATGACAACCCTCCTAATTTACTTCATCAGTATCACTTCATCAAAATCTCTAATTCTGATACTTCATAAACCTAACATTTGATTTTGCTCTCTCGTTGATGCATCTAGACTATAAACCAGATACTCTCTGATTTAAAATTATATCTAATTTAGGGTGGCACAGTTAGTGCAATGCTATTACATTGCCAGTGTTATAGAGTCCAGAGAACCCAAAAAACCAGTAGCAATAGATATGCACCACAACACAGGGTTACTTAAACAAAAGTAATTTTTAATTATATTGGAACAAGAAAACAGAATTAAACTTTAACTTATTACTTAACCTACTTACTTAACCTACCTAACCCACTTAATCCCCCCTCTAATACTAAGCGCAGGTGTGTGTAATGTATATTTAAGATTAGAAAAGCTCTTTGGATCACAGTCCAATCTCACTGGTTGCAGGCAATTCTTGTACTATGCACAGAGTTAGCATTAACAAAGTTCACCCGTCTTTGGTGCTTAACAGGCAAATGGTTACCACTCAGGAGGGTTCTTGCTGGTTTTCAGAGAGAGATTCCTCTTTCAGGACTTCCGCAACTGATTCCTTCTCAATCAGTTTTGCTGATGAAACTTGTCCCCTTCAGGGTTCTCCAGATGATCCTCTTTTTTTCAGGTCACCTTTCAGACCGCCAGTCTTCTCCTTTGACCAGGCAGCCTTCCAAAGTTTGCCAGCTTGTCCCTCTGGAACTGATTTCTATGTCTCCTTCTCTCTCACTCCCTCCCTCTCTCAGAGCAAAGCTGTTCAGTCCCTTGCCTGCAAGGATCACAGGCTCTCCAGGCAAGCTGCTGCCGTTGCTACTTCGTTGCATTTTTGCAAAAAGAACTCTGCAAAAGTCCTGCAAATATCCAGAGTTTTAAAATGTGTGTGTGTAGGCTGCTCCAGCAATTCCTCCCAAACCACCTCAAAATACTCTGTCACAGCCAGCATCCTAGGTTTGAATCCGGCATTATCTGTAAGGAGTTTGTACGTTCCTCCCATATCAGTGTAGGTTTTCCCCAGATGCTCCAGTTTTCTCCCACCCTTCAAAATGTATGGGTTTTTTGAGGTTGATTGGTGTATTTGGGGTGAGGAGGCATGGGCTCGTGGCCTAGAAAGGCCTGTTACTGTGCTGCATGTCTAAATTTTTAGGATATTTAATTTAAATTTCTCGATTGAATTTATATAAAGTCTTAAGGCATAGGAACAGAAATAGCCTACTCAGCCCATCGAGTCTGCTCTGCCATTTAATCAAGAGCTGATCCATTTTCCACTCATCCCACTGCCCATCCTTCTCCCCATAACCTTTGATGCTCTGGCTAATCAAGAACCTATCAATCTCTGCCTTAAATGCACCCAATGACCTGACCTCCATAAATGCGTGTGGCAACAAATTCCACAGATCTACCACCCTCTGGCTGAAGAAACTCCTTTGCATTTTTGTTCTGAACAGATGCCCTTCAATCCTGAAGTTGTGCCCTCTTGTCCAAGACTCCCACCATGGGAAACAAACTTTCTACTTGCTATTTGATGGCTATCCATCATTTCATAATCTCTTTTTGGTTATATCTTTGACTATATGAGGGATACAAGTCCTTAGTGTCAAAATAAAAGTTGAACTTCTCCAGATACTTAGTTAAATGTGTTATTCCTCTATATTATAACCTCATATTCTGCTTGGGCACCCAAATGATATGAACATTGAAATTTGCACTTCCCCTACCACACCCCTTACCCATCCACATCTCCCCTCCCCTCCCCTTTGATTCCACCCTCTCCTCCCTCACCTCACCACTGGGTTCTCCTGTTCTCTCTCCACCGCTCTCCGCCTTTTCAGTTCTATCTGGGTTCAATCATTCTTTACCTCCCACTGATGCTGGTTGACCCGCTGAGTTACTCTCACAGACTGTGTTTAGTTTTGGATTTTGCAGCATCAGCTGTCTCCGGTGGGTTTCCTGTACCAGTCTTTATTACCTGATTAACATTTGAAAAGGAAGACGATAAAAGGGTTTGGGGATGGGTAGGTAGCTCCAGATGAAGAGCAAGCATTGGAATAGCAACGATGCTCTGACCTCCACTAGCAATGTATTCTCAATCATCCAACAACGCAAATTATTGCACTCGGTATAAACTAGGTTTGTGTCTGGAATATGTGGAATAACCCCTGTAAAACAGTCCATCAAATTTCCTTCTGTTTGCTGGGGGTGAGAATCAAAATCAGAATTTATTGTCATGAACAAGTCATGAAATTTAATGTTTGCAGCAGCGTCGTAGAGCAAATATACATATCATAACCATCTTAAAAACAATAATTTATATTTTTAAAAATTAGAGCACAAAGAGTACGGCCGTGTCTTTGGTTCATTGAACCTGATGGCAGCAGGGAAGGAGTTGTCCCTGTGCCATTGAGTGCTTGACTTTAAGCTCCTGTACCTTTTTCTCAATGATAGCAGAGTGAAGAGGGTGTGGCCTTCATGATAGGGGTCTTTGAGGATAGAAGGTGGTTTATTATGACACCACCTCATGTAGACGTCATCTATGAAGAGCATCTAATCATAGAAAATTATTTTGAATGCAAAGATCAGGATATTTTTTCACTTGGAGGCTTGCTTGCTCCAAATATGACCCATTTGTTTTCTGTATATGTGTTTTATGCATGCTATTTCCTCACAACTATAAATTTTGTACCAAGTCTGAGGTCTTGATCTTCCAATACTCTTCTTCAATCCACCAAAGGCTGAGTGTGCCCAGTGAAGGGGCAGTGACTCTTACCATTGAGTAGGCCACACTGTTCACATACCTGACACCAACTCTATTCCAAATTCTGTCATGGGTAGAGATTGCCAGGCATACGACAGATGTGCTCAAAGTCTCCTTGAAGTAGGGAAACCTCTGGTCTATGTTGCCCCAAATAGATACAAAGCACACAGGATTGGTTTGGAAACTAGAAGCCACACGTCTTGAGCACACTGGAGACCTACACAAACAGCAGAAGGAGGATATCACCTCACAATTTAACTACCCACAAACCAGCCTCATCTGGGGAAGAATCAGCAGTCCAATATTTAGCCCCAGAACCTAAATGCCAGCGATAAAGTAAGTTAGTTAAACTATGGTTTTAATGCTTAAACTATCCTTAACACTAAATCTATCCCCAACTATGTGCAGGTGTACTAGTGTGTGTGTGTGTGTGTGTGTGTGTGTGTGTGTGTGTGTGTGTGTGTGTGTGTGTGTGTGTGCGTGCGTGCGTGCGTGTGTGTGCGTGTGTGTGCGTGTGTGTGTGTGCGTGTGTGTGCGTGCGTGTGCATGTGTGTGTGTGTGTGCGTGCGTGTGCATGTGTGTGCGTGTGTGTGCGTGTGTGTGTGTGTGCGTGTATGTGTGTGCGCGTGTGTGTGTGTGTGTGTGTGCGTGCGTGTGTGTGCGTGTGTGTGTGTGTGAGTGTGTGTGTGTGTGTGTGAGATATACCCAAACCATTATAGTCCAGGTAAATATCTAGAAAATTACTTCAAAATTCAGCATTTAAACTCAGTGTTGAACCATAGGCCTTTGAAATTTGATGCCCAGAATTAATGATGAACTGATGGGAAGACTGGAGTTGTGGCTGCTACAGAGTCACAAATTCTCCTTGTGTTGCCTTTGAAGAAATGTCCATCCACACGAGCTGTAGTCGCAATACTCCTGGTCATTTTGTAGGCGAGACTCGAACTGGATGGCCTTCACAAAGCCACCAAGATCCTGGCGCCAGTCTCTCCAAGTGATCTTCACTGTTAGTCACAATCAAAGTGAAGCATTTTGCTTCCCAAAAGACCCTCCTGGCACAGGACAATCCACCGAAAAGGCCCAGTCATTCATAGAGCATGCTTTGCTCTGAATTCCACCAAATGGCTGGTCACAAGAGCTTCAAAAAGCTGTTTTCTCTTCAGCAGTCTGAATGGTGCTCCCCAGCAAAATCACAGGGTCTTTACAAATGTATCGAATTCTTGAACACACTGTGACAAATCTTCCCTCAGTTCTGCCAGTGTATCAAATTGTCGTTGGGCTATGACTTGTGTTATGAAGTTGCTTTTGTGAAATGTTAAGTGCTATCTATGACCATTCAGTTCCCCTGTCTATACTATCCCTCACAATGATAATTCCATTTTACTAAAACGGGAGCTTGTAATACCTCCTACAATAAGGAAAATTTAGATCTGTAAGAGAAAATTTTTTAACTACTATCTACAACATTAAATAATGTCTTCACTATTGATATCTAATAAAATACAGACAAATAACATTCTTTTAGAAGCATATACAACTAATAAGTTCTGCTTAATGTGAAACATTGCAAACTTAACATCTGAAAAGGCAATCAGCAATTATGTTATGTTTTCCTTTAATGCAAGTTATCATTAAATTATATTCTTGCAGAATTAAACTCCAGTTTAATAATCTTCAATTTTTGTTTTTCATCTTACTTAAGAACACCAAGGAATTATGGACAGTATACACAATAATTGGTCCTGAGCTGTGCAGATATAAACATCAAAGTGCTGCAAAGCCAGTACAACAGATAATAGTTCTTTCTTGATGGTTAAATATTTTTTTTTGATGTTCATTGAATTTCTTGGAAAAGTAAGCCACTGCATGATCAATAGAATCACAATCATTCTTTAGGAATAACACTGCTCCCACAGCCTCTTCACTTGCATCCACAACTAAAGAAAATGGTTTGTCTAAATCAGGAGATTTAGAATATCTCCTTTAAGTTTTCTAAAGCTCTGACAAGATTTTGTCCACACAAATTTCTCCCACTTCTTCAGAAGTTTGGTTAAAGAACAGCAATTTCTGCAAAATTCTTGTAAAACTTCCTTCAATATCCTATCATTCCTAAAAACCTTCTTACTGCTTTCTTGTAATTGGGAATAGGGAATTCAGAAATTACCTGCACTTTTGCTTGAATAGGCCCAACTTTGCCCTGACCAACTACATGTCCTAAGTATGTCACAATAGCATGTCCAAATTCACTTTTAGCTAAATTGATAGTTACGTTTGCTTCAGATAATCTTGCAAACAATTTCTCCAATTCTATCAGATGTTCTTCCCATGTGTCACTTTTTGTGACCAAGTCATCAATATAACCATCTTTGAGTTTTAAACCTTGGTTTACAGTACTTATCATCCTTTGATGCATCACTGGGGCATTTTTCATGCCAAAAGGCATCACTTTATAGTTGTACAATCCTGATGGTCTCACAAATGCAGAAAATCCCTTCATCTTTTGGTTAGTGGCATGCACCAGTAATGCTTCAACAGATCTATCTTAGTAAGAAATTCAGCTTCCCCAATTAAAAACAATCATCAATTCTAGGAATGGGATAAACATCTGTTTTGGATACTGTATTAACCTTTCTGTAATCTGTCAAAATCTAACAGTTCCATCTATTTTAGGTACCAGAACACAAGGAGATCTCCAATTTGAGTTCCAACATGTATTCCACCTCCTGATCCATTATTTTACTCTTTTCAATGTTTATTCGATAGGGGTTTTGTTTTATGTCCACATCATGACAAATCACTGATGTTCTTTGAGGCACATTGGGAAACAAATTTTTTAATTTTAGAAGTAGCTGTTTCAATTGCTCCTTTTCCTGGGGCTGGAGATGATCTAACTTATCATCCAGATTCTGCAAATAATTGTATTAGACAGCCGAACTGGAACAATGTTTTGTTTAAAGTGACCCTCACAAGAGTCAGCTTGCACTATCTTGCATTATTCATCAATTCCTTAACCTTGTCAACAACCAATACCTCTGGGGAAGGTTGTTCGTTACTAGCACCTGAACTCTCAAAATATGGCTTCAACATATTTGCATGATGATTTTGTGTTTTGTGTCTCTGATCAGGTGTTTTAACCACATAATCGACTTCATTAATCTTTGATCCTATTTCATATGGTCCTGAAAATCTACCCCTAAGTGGATTAGAGTTTGTTGGGAAAGAGTTACCATGACACTAGCTTTCCTATCATACCAGATCTTCATCTTTTCTTGAGCCACCTTCAAATTCTCTTGAGCCAATTCCAGTCTTTCTGCAAGCAGTCTTTGAACTTACAAACATAATCCAATAAATTTAACTGCACATCCCCATTAACCCATTTTCTTTCAATGCACATTAAAGATCCTCTAACTTGATGTCCAAACACCAACTCAAAAGGACTGAAGTCTAACGATTCCTGTACAGACTCTCTTACTGCAAACTGAAGCAAATAGACACCCTCATCCCAGTCCTTCACATGATCACACCAATAGGTCCTCATCATGGTTTTGAGAGTCAAATGTAATCCCTCCAAGGTTCCTTGAGTTTCAGTTTGATACACAGATGATGTAATTTGTATAACTGCCAATTTATAAATGATTTGTTAGAAAAGTCCTGATATAAAATTACTTTCTTGATCCAAATGAATTTCCTTAGGCAATCCTACCAATGTAAAGAATTTAACCAAAGCTTTGGTTATGGATTTAGCTTTTATTCCTAAGTGGAATAGCTTCTGTAAACCTGAAAGCTACCCACATAGCACTTAACAAGTACTGATTTCCAGCTTTTGTCTTAGGCAATGGACCAACACAAACCACAATAACTCTAGAAAAAGGTTCTCCACAAACAGGTTGAGGTGGTAATGGTGCCTTTGGCAGCTCTTGATTAGGTTTATCCACAACCTGACAATTGTTACACATCCTGCAAAAAGTCACAATGTCCCTCTTTAAACTAGGCGAATAAAAGAGTTTTGTTAATGTATCTACAGTCTTCTTTATTTCAAAATGACCACCCAAGAGTGTTCTATGGACCAAGTTTAAAAACAACCTGATGAATAACTGCCCATTCTTCATTAGCAGGTATATCCACTTTCTCATAAGCATGCCATTTTTAAAAATAATATCCAACTGGCACTTTCTCTATTTCCTTCTCAGATAATACCTTATTTCTCACCTCAGCAAGAGGGGAGGGTTGGAGGAAGGGGGAAGAATGAAAATATCACTGTGTTTATTGTAATTATGTATATTTGTATATACTATTATTGACATGGTTCATGGTGAAGGATTAAATAAAAAATATTTTAAAAAAGCAAGATCAATATCTGTTTTTTGTTTTCCTATTAATTCCTTTTGTGATAAAAAAAAATCCTTACTTTCAGGTTCAACATCAATATTCTGGTCAACAAGAAAAGTTTATGACAAATCCACATAATCTAAAAACTCTTTTGCCTTATCAATAATTTTATCTTCCTTATCAAGTTTCTCTGCCATTGGCCAAATCACTGTGCAGGAGAAATAGATTTCAAAATCTGTCCTTACCTCATCAATAACTGGCTTCTCCATCAATTTCACCACAGGACCCACTTGACCTTCTGTCAAGTCATTCTCCCAAATCAATGAAACTCCATCTATTAGTAAACTCTCTTGAATCTCGATAGTAACCATCCGATTAATTCTTTCTGACTTCAACAATATCCTATGCAATGATACCAGTTCCATTTCACCACCCAAACCTCAGATTAAATTTATTTCACCCCTGGCAGTCTCATCACCAAACTTTAAAATACTGTTCAACACAAGTGACTGGGCTGTCCCAGTATCTTGAAGTATGTTCACTGGTACTTGTAGTTCCCCTTCCTTTACCAAACCAAACCCTCTGACAAAATATTTAAGCTCATCTCTAATGTTGTCAGCAGATCTGAACCTTTGTTTCCAGGTCTCTCATCTTTTTGAACACAGGTGACTGCCTCTTTCTTTTTCTTCACCTTGTAACAATTTGCCATCACATGACCAGATTTTCTACAATAATCTCAAAGGGGGCCTGCTGGTTTTTCCCTTTCCTACTTCCCTTCATCTTTAATTTTCACATTATTTCCTCAATTATTTTCAAATTTACTGGATGAACCACATTAACCTTTTGAGAGGTTTTATTGGGTATAAACTTAGCCTTCATTAGCTAATTTAGCATATTCTATCCAAGTTCCTACTTCTCTTTCATCCAATTATGATTTTAAATCATTAGGAACACATCTTTTGATTTCTTCAACTGACATCAGTTCTCTTAATCTGTTGTAATCATTCTTCATTTCTTTTGATGTGCACCATAGCTTTTTCATAAGCAAAATTCATAAAAGACTGATTCACTAATTTCCTCAAAGTCCTGAATTTTTGTTCTAAGCTTCAGGAACCAATTTGTAAGCTTTAAGCATGGCTTTCTTTACTATCTCATAGTTACCAGCTTGTTCTGTAATAAGCGCTGAGTAAGCCTGCTGTGCTTTCCCTTTACTTACACTTTGTAGCATGAGGGACAACTGATCTCATGGTCATTTTAAACTTTCAGCTACCTTTTCAAAATATTGAAATTATTTATCAATTTCATTTTCATCAATTGGAGGAACTAACGTCACCTCTCTACTGGCTATAAACTTCTCAATTGGACTAGAAGGTAGAACTCTGCTTTGTCTCTGCTCTGCCTCGAATCTCCTTTCTCTCTCTTTTTCTTCTGCCTCATATCACCTTTGCCTCTCTGCATCCTCTAACTCCATTTTTTTAAACTTGCCTCAATCTTTTTAAACTCAATCCTTTCCATCACCAGCTGCTGCTTAATGGAGTTACTCTCAGGAAATTCCTCTAACTCTTGAAACTTTCCCTCTTTTACATATTTCCATGCTATAATTTCCTTTATCTCCACCCTTCTTAGGGATCATTTTCCTTCAGCAAGTCCCAACTGTTGAGCAATATTCAACAAATCATCCTTTTTTTTGCCTTCTGCAACTCTGCAGGAGATGGTAACTCCAAAATTCGTTCAGTTTTCATTGCTCCTATTACATATACACCCAAACCTCTGAATTAATTTGCAAAAAGGAATTTGTGATGTGATGTGATACAATTTATTTTCACTATGCTGATAAACCAGCCCATGAAACATGATTAGCATCAACCGGGATATAAAATAGAAAACAATATAATAAACACATGCAATAAAAAAACACACAATAAACCATGTACAATAAAACCACAATATTCTAAAATAAATTGTTAAAATAAGATTACTGATTCTGAAATATAAGTGCAGCACCACTCAATGCCGTGAGTTGGTATTTAACATTATCACGGCTTCATGAGAAAAGCTCTTTTTAAGTCTAGCAGTTCTTGAGCGAAAGTTCTTGGGCATCTGCCCAATGGTTGGAGAGTAAATAGTCTATGTGTTGCAGCTTTAATGATATTCCTCACCCTGTCCAAACATCATCCCCTATAGATAGATTCGATGGTAAGCAATTGCATTCCAACAATCTGTTAGGCAGTTTTCACTACCCTCTGGAGTGTCTTCCTATCTTGTTCAGAACAATTCCCGTACCACACCAAAATACTCCATGTCAGTATGCTCTCAATAGTACGTCTATAGAAATCCAACATCACTCTGGGGCTGAAGTGTAACTTTCTCTTACATCTCAAAAAATAAGGACATTGTTGTGCTTTTTTGATGAACATTCATGAATGCAAAGACCATGTGATCATCAGAGATATGGAACCCCCCCCCCACCCACCCCAGGAATTTGTAGCTCTGCAACCATTGATGTAAGTTGGGGCATATGTATGGCTTTCTGCCCATCTAAAATCCATAATGATCTCTTTTGTCTTCTCGGTATTGAGTAACGAATTGTTCTCAGCACAAGGCTAGGTGCTGAACCTCAACCCTATAAGCCGTTTCATCGTTCCCTGTGATCAGGCTTACCACTGTGGTGTCATCTGCGAACTTTATAATTGAGTTTGAGTTGTACATAGGATCGCAGTCGGAGGTAAAGATGGAATACAAAAGGGGGTTCAGCATGCAACCCTGGGGCATTCCAGTGTTCAAAATGAACTGGAGGAGAAAATATTGCCCAACCTAACAGACTGGGGTGTGTTAGTAAGGAAATCCAGAATCCAATTACAAAGGGATAGCTGATACCATACGAACAAAGTTTGGTTATCAGCTTTGATGGTACAACAGTGTTAAAAGCTGAACTATAATCAATAAATAGTAATCTTGCGTAAGAATTCGGTCTAGCCAGGTGAGTCATGGTAGGCTCGAAATGTTATCGGTTGGTTACAAAGCTTCAAATTCTGTACTACCTTCTGTAGCACATATAATATAAACTCCCCAATTTGGTTAAGGTTCAATTAGCTCCAAATGTGGTAAAATCCCAGAAGATGATCCCCCAATTTTGTTATGAACTGCATGTAACGAGCAGCAATAGACAATTAACTCGACAGTGTTTAATTTTAAAACACATTTTATTTCTAACTCTTCAACTATGCTGTGCACAGGTGTGTGTGTGTGTGTGTGTGTGTGTGTGTGTGTGTGTGTGTGTGTGTGTGTGTGTGTGTGTGTGTGTGTGTGTGTGTGTGTGTGTGTGTGTGTGTGTGTGTGTGTGTGAGATATACCCAAACCATTATAGTCCAGGCCAAAATCTAGAAAATTATTTCAAAGTTCAGTCTTTTAAATTCAGTGTTGAACCATAGGCCTTTGAAATTTGATGCCCAGAATTAATGATGAACTGATGGGAAGACTGGAGTTGTAGCTGCTACAGAGTCACAAATTCTCCTTGTGTTGCCTTTGAAGAAATGTCCATCCACACGAGCTGTAGTCACAACACTCCTGGTCATTTTGTAGCCGAGACTCGAACTGGATGGCCTTCACAAAGCTACCAAGATCCTGGCGCCAGCCTCTCCAAGTGACCTTCAATGTGAGTCACAATCAAAATGAAGCTGCTTCCTGGCACAGGTCAATCCACTGAAAAGATCCAGTCATTCACAGAGCATGCTTTGCTCTGAACTCCACAAAAATGGCCGGTCACAAGAGCTGTTTCAAAGGGCTGTTTTCTCTTCAGCAGCCAGAATGGTTCTCCCACCTTTCCTCAGTTCTTCCAATGTATCAAATTGTCGCTGGGCTGTGACTTGTGTTGTGAAGGTGCTTGTGTGAAATGTTAAATGTCATCTGTGACCATTCAGTTCCTCCTGTCTATACTATCTCTTACAGTGATAATCCCATTTTACTAAAACGGGAACTCATAATAATCCTCATTTCTAAGGGACTGCCAAAAAAGTAGGAATAAGGAGATTTTACCACAGTCTACCTACCGCCCTGTGCACGGCATTTTCTAGCTACTCCTGTTGGGAAAGAGATACAAGAGGATCAGAGACCGAACCCCCAGGCTGAGAGCAGTTTCTTCCCACGAGCAGTGAGACTGCTAAACAATTGAAGAACTGCTCATACAAACCCTCCGTGACTCTGCTATTGATTTAACAATGATATTTATTTATTTAATATTTGTATATACATAAATGTATCATTTATCTGTATGTATATTATGTCTGTATGTGGTTTTGCAGTGTTTTACACCGACAATCAGACAATGCTGTTTTATGGGTTGTACATGTACAATCGAATGATAAATGAATTTAGAGTCAACCAATCAGAATGCGGCTCAGAACATCAGGAAAGTTTCTCTCCCCTTCATGGACTCCATCTAGCAAAGTCAGCCAACATACTGAAGGACCCTCTACATCCCAGACACGCTCTCCTCTCCTTCCTCCCATCAGGAGAAGGCTTAAGAGTGTGAAATCATGCATCAACACCTTTAAAGACTGTTTCTCTCCTGCAGCTATCAGGCTCCCAAATGAACCTCACAGCAGGTCTATCGTGCTGCCCTTGCTTGAGACTAATGAATCTTTTATTCATTGTAATTCTATATTCTAAAGTGTGTTCATACTCTATTCAACTGCACGAATGTTAGAATTAACCTGTTAGATGGCTTGTGGAAGAATTCTTCACACTAAGGATTTACAGGTACAATGTGACAAATAAACTTAAATTTAAAATTAAACTTAAACTAACCAATGAAATAATCATTTATGGCCAGGATCGAAGTGATTTGCAGGTTTATTAAGTGTGGAGGCTTTTTAACCGCATACTGCCCATGCACGTTAAGGGCATTTCTCTTTAAACAGAAGTCCAAAAGTCCATAAAATTACTGTCCCAACTTTATGACTGTGAAAGCTGGGAGCTTGACATTTCCAGAAATGATAAGTATCTAAATCCAAGTTCCTCAGAAACCTCGTCATACATACAGATATGAATTCCCCACCTGTTTTGTGTTGGTCACACATCAGGTTTTGAATTAAACTAAGAAAATGCATCTGATCTCCTGACCTGGAAGGGATACATCCATCCACCTTACTAACAAGCACTGATTTAACCTTCAGTTCAACTTCATCAGCACATGTACAGTGTTCAACTATTGAACCCACAACAGGAAGTTAAAAAGTTCCACCTACTGATCAGAAAGTGATAGGTGAACAATAGAATTAATTTGAATTTGCTTGTACATTCCAAGAAAACAGACTATGACGTACTGCCAACTGAATCAGGAATCAGGTAAGGGTGTGTGAAGTTTCCTTCTGCTTATCATCACATCTCTAATACTAACAGAAAAATATGCATTTTCACCAAACAATACAGCTCATTCTCCAATGAGCAAGGTATTAAATTAAACCAGGTGGACAAAAGAAAACATTTTTAATTTAAAGGTAAGTTATTTGAGTTTTCACACATTCTATTCAAACAGCTTCCCTGTACTGTAAACTAAACTAAGGCGATTTGAAAAGCAAGTTTCAACTCAGCTGGGAGAGTTTAGCTAGAGGGTGTTACCATAGTTAAACATTGTTCAAACCAGGTGCAGAGTGCAGAGGGTGGAGGGCAGGGCATGGGGGAGTAAAAGGCAAAATGAAAGCATCTAAGGACAAGGCAACAGACACTGCTAATCAAAACAAGAACGGAGAAAAATCAGATCAAATTATAACTGTTTCTCTGCAACATATGCCAATAAACAGAATCTGTTTTGTCATTGAACAATAAAAATCAATATATTATAAAATATTTCCAGTTATCGTTTCAATCCATTTTGTAATGGTCCCAAGGTGATTTTCTAGTCCATTCAATACAGCCAAGATCAATCAAAATCAGTGATTCATGTGCATACATGCAGCCTTTCAAAAGAGGTTAAAAGTCGGGTTGGATACATTTAGCAGTGAGTGCCCCAGGTTGTCGTTGGGTGTTTACTGGCAATTAGCATAATTATTGATTTCCAGAATTCATTCTAAAATGTATTTGTGCACCACATATTTTCTAAAACATACAGGCTATTATTAGAATGGAGAATTGAATAAAATTTTTTTGCAGAAAAATGTCAAAGAGTCTCAGTTTGCAGTGTTGCGATAATAGAAGGCTGATTAAACACCAGGATCTGGATTGGGGTTTTAAGATATGTTTTAAGTTAGTGAAGTGTTTGCTTTTATTCCAGGTGTCATTCCACATAAACAAACCAAAGTGGGATGATTTAGAAGAAGAGATAAAGAGTTGTCAAAAATAAGCCGTCAAAATACACCATTCACTATGCTCCAGAATTCTCTCCCCAAATCATTTCACCTTATATCTCACTTCAAAGTCTCCTGAACACCTTGTTTATTGACACTGATGTAGGTTTCAAAACACATCTCCAAACCAACACTCTATTCCATTATTCATTGCCAGAATTAGCTCAATGTAAACACATCTTCCTGGAAACCAAGAACCACACAAGACTTTGTTTCTCTGTGGCAATCTACATCCTACTCACTGCCCTATTTCTTTAGACATATAGCACAATAACAGGGCATTTCGGCCCACATGACTGTGCCAACCAATTACACCCAATTAACCTACAACCCCTGGTACGTTTTGAACAGTGGGAGGAAACCGGAGTCCCCAGGGAAAACTCATGTAGACACAGGACAATGTACAAACTCCTTACAGACAGCACAGGATTCAAACCCTGGTCCCAATTGTTCATGAGGTAAAGTGTTGCGCTAACTGCTACGCCAACTGTGCCACCTTTTTGCATTATGCTAAGGGCTGTGATTTCCATAGCTGCCTCTAGTAAAAGCCCGATGCTGAAGGAACTCAACAGGTCAAATAGTGTATTTTATATTGCAAAGATAAAGATACAAAACCAACGTTTTGGGTTTGTTTTCCATCAAGACATGATAAAATGTAGGCAGGCGCCAAACAAAATGGTAGGGGAAGGGCAGGGGGAGACACACAGTCCCACAGGCAGGACGTAATAGGTTTGACGCAGGTTTCTAACTTGGCCCCGGCCGACCCCCCCCCCCCCCCCCCCCCAACCACCAGAAAAACTCACCCAGTCATAGCTGCTTCTATAGGTACACGATCCTTTATCCAGACATCTAAAATCCGGAAAGCTCCTAAATCCGATAAGTTGGGAGAGAGGCGGCCGGGCAGCCAATGCTTGGGGGTGGCGGCTGGGCGGCAGGCACTTGGGGGAGGCGGCCGGGTGGCCAGTGCTTGGGGGAGGCAGCTGACGGACCAGAACTTGGGGGAGGTGGCCGAGGGACCGGTGCTTGGTGGATATGGCCGGGCGGCTGGAAGGGGGTTGGGATGGATACGGCAGCATGATTCGGGTGGGCTTTCCAAAATCCGGAAAAATACGAAATTTGGAACACACTGTCCCCCAAGGGTTCCGGGTACCTGTACCGGGTATCTACCCTTCTCCTCTTCACTGCTGCTTTCCTTATCCATTCTTCTGCACTAACTCACTCAAATTTCATAGGCTCGTAGAACCATGGAGTCATGCAACATGGAAACATGCCCTTTCGCTCAACACCTCCATGCTGAACATCAAGCCCACTTCAGCCAATCCGACACTAATCACATTTTATTCTCCCCACATTCCTATCTATTTCTCCCAGATTCTATCACTCACCTGCTCAACAGAGGATATTTACAAGTGGGCAATTAATCTATGAATTTGCATATCTTTGGAATATGGGAGCAAACTAGAACACTTGCAAGAACCC
Organism: Narcine bancroftii; assembly: GCF_036971445.1. Lineage (NCBI taxonomy): Eukaryota > Metazoa > Chordata > Chondrichthyes > Torpediniformes > Narcinidae > Narcine > Narcine bancroftii. The sequence continues at coordinate 113,434,615 of NC_091471.1, read as the reverse complement.
CATGTGATAACAGGGAGAAAGTGCAAACTTCACATAGACAGCATTGGAAATCAAGATGGAAGCCAGCATCCTGGAGCTGTGAGGAAGCTGCACTGCACTCCATGCCACAGTGCTGTGCTGCCATTTCACACTATCTCCCAGCTTCCCACAATCCCATCAGCTCATTCGCTCCAAGAGGACTCAAACTAATTGCTTGCCCTTCATCCACCCTATGGTTTTTGCTTGGAAACAGCTTCAATGCTTGTCTCTTACTTTCAAATCTACTGTTACCTGTTTCTTCGAAAAACACAGCACAGGTTCACAAATGATATCTGCTGTGACTAACAGTGACTTTGGTTCTTACAATCCTGTTCTCTTCCTCCAGAGTGCAACTACATCAGGCTTCCCTCACTTACTCCACTCGATTCATCTTTGCAAACCTTTCCAAAACATGTTAATCTAACCCTCTAGATCCAATTCTATGTTCTCATTGTGAGGTATCATGAAGTCCCTTCTGTATTCAAGGCATTGCATTGGTGTTCTCATCAAAGAGGATTTCTGTTCCCTTGAGACTTCCTGAAGTTGGCATTGTATGGAACTCTAACTGTAGCCTGTGGCAACATAAATTCTCGATGGAGAAGTGAAACCCTGTCTCAGAATCCCATCAGTGCCATTGACTTCTGACCAATCAGAAATGCAGAAATTGATCAGGAACTTCATCTTCACTCTTGTGTCTCTACTGAAAGTTCGATACCGTTACCAGATATCATCAACCCAAAACATCTTTTCTCTCTGCAGCTGCTGCATACCCTGTTGTGTATTTTCTCTTTTTATTTTGGATTTTTGGCATCTACAGATTTTTTTGTCAGTTTTTATTTATTGAATGTGTTGCACATGTCCTCATGGACAATTCTGCTTACCGGAAATAGCCCAAATGATCTTGTTACCTACAGCCAGACAATTTGTGAAATGTAACTTTTCTCAGCTCCAAAGCCTCTGATTACTGGTCCCTTGTGTATACATCAGTGTTATCACAACTTCAGCTGCATGTGGTGAATCTTGGAAGGTAAATTCAATTCCAGGAGCCATCAGCACCCATCCTGATTCAATCTTCAGTCAGTGGCCACATGATAGGTTAATTTGACAACAGTGATTCTTAATCCAGGATACTGACACGACGACTATAATCCAAGGCAAGATAACTTAACCCTGAATGGGGATATTTGTGGCCTGTGCTTTTCAATTGCACTACTTTGCATCAAGAATTTGATTCTCAAAGGAGCATAAATGGTGATAAAAGTCAGCTACTGCTGATCTCATGTGACATTTTAGTATTCTTGTTTGAACTGCAGCAGCAGTGTTTAAAACCTTCTTTGAAGAAACTTGCAGGGTTTCTAGAGTTATTCAGTATTACAGGCTAAGGTCAAGGAACAGCAGCACCAACAAAGGAAGATGCGCAGAATGCAAAGATCCCAAGATCTAAAACTGGCAAACAAGGGATGGGACAGGCAGTGGAGGGGACAAGTGAAAGAGTTTGCAGAAGCTCTTGGCCCACTACTTTCTTTAATTGAAGTACGACAAGGTCATTCCAGATGGCAACACAAGTAGTGTCATGGAAGTTGCAATCTATTACCGCAGAACATGCATGACGGCTATCTGATTTCTTGTAATCCTCTTCTTCTCCAAATGGGCTGGTGGGTTGTTTGCAACAATTTGACAGCATTAATTGAGGTTAGGTTTAAATCAATGATCTCACATTTATGTCAAAAGGTTATGGGTTCAAATTCTTTGCCAGGAATGTGGAGCACTAAAGTCTAGGCTGATGCTGCAGCACAGTATGGAAGTAGATTGGACTTTGCAGAGGTGTTGTTTGGGAAATGCGATTGGAGATGTTAACTTTGCATGAAATGTTATATCAAGGCCCTAACTGCTTCATTAGAATGGTTCCAGAACACCATTCACCTATTCCTGCTGTCGTGGTCAACTTTTGTTCCTAGAAAAATAAAAGCAGGTTAATTTGGCATTATCAATTTACTAGATGTGGGAGGTTTCAATGCAGAAACTGGCTTCCAAATTTCCCAGCAAACAAAAACAATTTCTTTGAATTGACTTTCTTCATTGTCTATAAACTGGTTTTTATTGAAATCTAAAATAACAATAGAATGTATCAAAATACTCATCATGTCAGACTACCCCTGTGAAGTGGGAAGCAGCTAATGTTTAATTGGTTGTAAATCAATTTGCAACCAATAAGAACTGGAGCATCTTGAGCATCTGAAAGATAGAATACAAAGCAAATCTTTATTATAATTTCTATAATCTCCTCTACATCGGAGAGACTAGGCACAGACTGGGAGATCACTTTGTTGCACACCTTAGCTCTGTCTGCCACAATAGCATGGATCTCCTAGTGGCCACCCATTTCAATGCCCCATCCCATACCCTTGCTGACATATCTGTCTATGGTCTCATACACAGCCAGACTGAGACCACCTGCAAGTTGGAGGAACACCACCTCATCTTCCAACTGGGCACCCTCCAACCCGATGGCGTTAATATTTACTTCTCTGGCTTTCATTAAAACCCTACCCCCACTCCCCCAATTACTATTTTCCCTGTCACCTTTCCCCAGTTTTTTCTCCATCCCTTTTGCCTGTCTCCTATCACACAGACAAAATCAATTTTCACCTCTCCCCTTTCATATCCAATTAACATGTTCTGTTGGTCTGGACTCCTCCCCCAGCCAGAACTGTCTCTTTTCCATCATTTCCTGCTTTTATCTTATTCGCTTATTCTATACTTATTCCTTTAAAAGGGCTTAGGCCTGAAACATTGGCAATATATCTTTGTCTCCTATGGACGCTGAAAGACCAGCTGAGTTCCTCCAGCATTTTGGTGTGTTTTTACTACAATCACAGTGTCTGCAGACTTTCGTCTTTCACTCTGTCATCATTATTCAGGCTCCAGGAACCAAAAGATGTGTCTGCATCACTTTTTTTTACTAACTATAACTACAGATATATATTTATCTATATTTCTATATTTATAGTGTATGGAAATGGGAAAAAGGCCTTTTGGCCCAACTTGCTCAAGCCAACTAAAATCTCCTACCACCCTAGTCCACCTGCCTGTGTTTGTCCCATTAGCCTCTAAAGTAAACCTATCCTATCCATGTATCTGTCCAGTTTTTTCTTAAAGGTTGCAATAGTACCTGCCTCAATCACCTCTTCTGGCCGCCCATTCCGTACAAAGACCACCCCCCTTAGGTCCCTGTTAAATCTCTCACCCCCTCACTTTAAACCTGTCCTCTGGTTATTGATTCCTCTATTTTGGGAAAAAGACTGTGCATTCACCTAGTCTATTCCTCTCACAATTTTGTATACCTCAATGAGATTGCCCCTTATCCTCCTGTGCTCAGAGGAATAAAGTCCTTGTCTGTTCGACCTCACCCTATAGTTCAGGCCCTTGAGTCCTGGCAACATCCTTGTAAGTCTTCTCTGCACCCTCTTCAGGTTGACATCATCTTTCCTAAGCAAAGTGATCAAAACTGAACACAATACCCCAAATGGAGCCTCACCAATGTCTAATACAGCAGTAGCATGACTTTCCAATGTCTATACTCAATACTCTGATGAAAGCCAATGTGCCTTTTGTAGTGATACAACCACTGCACTGGCCACACTCCTACCAGCCCACTTGCAGGGGATAACCACTGCACCTGCAGGTAGACAACCTGGAAGGCTGGCCCCACCTGGCTGGCTGTCAATCATCGGCCTGTATAAAGACTCGAGCCAGCCCCTTCAGGGGTCAGTCGGACGTGGAACCAGCAACGATACTAAGACGTGTACAAAGTTTAAGCTAATTAAAACCTGTTGTACAGTCTGTGGACTTTGCATCAGAATCATTCATACAGCAGCGCTCACAATTTAATTAGCTTAAAATTAAAAGGACCATGGAGAAGTTCCTTGAGAGGCCGGATATCAACCTTCAACATCCAGACACTCCAGCATACTTCGAAATCTGGAAGCATGCAATCATGAAGATTATCCACACACAGGCTGAGGTCATCAACACTAACCAGAAGAGACTCATGGTACTTGGAACCAAGCTGGACCCACACGCTTTCAAGGTTAACCGAGACTGCACAAATTTTGAACCAGCGATGGTCATCCTGGAAGGCATGTACCAGTCCCCGACAAACATACTCTACGCCCGGTACCTGCTCAGCATCAGAGTATAGCAGCCAGGTGAGACGGCAGATGCTTACCTGGGACACTGCGAGAAATAGCATGCCCATGCGTAATTGAAGCTGGGGTGACTTCTGGGGAGGTGGACCGACTCATCTAAGATACCTGCGTGGAGGAGAATAATGTCTCCCTTACCAGGATCATGATGGTCCACTTCCTAGAAGCTGCAGCTCATCATGTAGAGGCTTTCGATACTCGCCTTCCCCAACTTCGGCCAATGCCGACGACTGCAGTCGTTGAGGGGCCCCACGTGGAAGAGACAATTGCTGCTACTGATGCAGTCTGCCGCTGTAAGTGCTGCTGGTCCCGGTATGGATCAAACAGGTGTTCCCGAAAGAACTGCCCTGCGAGGAACTCACATTGCTCCCGATGCGGCAAGAAAGGCCACTTTACTAAAGTGTGCCTCTCCAAACCCACCAGGAGTGCTGCAGCCCTCCATGACCAACTGGGAGCCCCTTTCGACTCTCTGGACGTCCCCACATGCAGATGCCAGGCAGTGCCATTACTCCTACCGCCATTTCCACCCGCACCGACGATGTCACTTTCGGCCCAGCCATCCAACCACATCGCCACCATGTGCTCACCACATGTGCCACCATCTTTTATCGTCCAACTTCCGCCCACACTGACAATGTCACTTACTTCCAGCATCACTTCCAGCCAAGTTGCCCGACCATACCAATGCCATGTACGTCTCCTGGATGCCACTATCATGGGCCAACTGACCCCCGACCATCTCAACCCACCTGACTCGCTGACCAGACAACATGGTCAACTTGCTGCTACTACTCACCACAACCGTTGGGAAGCAGCAACTCAGACCCTAAGGAGGTCCTTGTATCCACCACACTGATGGAGGACATTCGCTACAGACTCAGGCATTCGATGACGGACATCACTGTCAACAGGAAGGTAATAAAATGCCTGTTTGATAGCAGTAGTACTGAGAGCTTTGTGCACCCGAATGTGGTCTGTACGCTGAAACTCAATAGCGAACTTCGCTATCGCATCCCAGGACCACTCCATCACCGCACTAGGGTGCTGCTCAGTGAACTTGACAGTGGTGGAGGGAACATATCAAGGGTTCAGGCTCCTGGTCATGCCCAAGCTCTGTGCCCTGGATATCCTGGGACGAGACTTCCAGTGTTACCTCCACAGCCTCACCCTTACTCAAAGCACAAAGTACAGCGATTGCTCCCAGACTACCTGCATGCTCTCCACCCTACGGGTGCCCCCTCCATCCCTCTTCAACTACCTGAAGATAGATTGTAAGCCCATAGCTGCCAAGAGCTAAAGGACAGGATCTTTATCAAGGCTGAGGTGAGACGGCTTCTGGCGGAGGGAGTTATAGAGCCCAGCATCAGCCCCTGGTAAGCCCAGGTCATTGTAAAAGGGAGCAGCAAACCGAAGATGGTCATCAACTATAGCCAGACCATCAACCGGTACACCCAGCTGGATGCCTATACACTGACACGCATTGCTGACATGGTCAACAAGATAGCCCAGTACAGGGTTTACTCCACAAATGACATGAAGTTGGCCTACCACCAGCTCCCTATCCATACCCGGGATAAATATTATACCACCCTTGAGGCAGATAGATGCCTCTACCAGTTCTGCATGGTCCCGTTTGGGGTCACAAATGGAGTCTCCAAGTTTCAGTAGGAGATGGACCATATGGTAGGCAGGCACAATCTCAGAGCGACTTTCCCGTACTTGGACAATGTCACCATGTGTGGCCATGACCAGCAGACCATGATGCCAACCTGGAAAGATTTCTCCAGACGGGAGAGACACTTACAACAGGGAGAAGTGCGTGTTCAGTACCACCTGCCTCACCATCCTGGGCTGCATCATAGAACATGGATCAGTCCTGACCCTGAACTCATGTGGACCCTGAATACATGTGCCCCCTGATGGAACTGCCCCTCCCCTACACACTCAAGGCCCTCCACAGGTCACTAGGGCTCTTCTTTTACTACTCTCAATGAATCCCTCGCTTCTCAGACAAGGTCCGACCACTGGCCCAAGCCATTACTTTTCCCCTCCCTGCCGAGGTGCAAGTGGCCTTTGCCTGCATCAGACAGGACATCACCAATGCCACGATGCATGCCGTGGACATGACCATCCCATTCCAGGTGGAGTGCGATGCCTTTGATGTTGTCCTCTCTGCCATCCTCAATCAAGGGGGCAGACCTGTGGCCATTTTCTCCAGGACCCTCCATGGTTCAGAGCTTGTGAACTCCACCATCGAAAAGGGGGGCCCAGGTGATCATGGAAGCAGACAACCACTGGTGCCACTACCCGGCAGGCAGGAGGTGCACCCTTCTCAGACCAGCACGTGGTGGCATTTATGTTCAGTACCACCCACAGAGTCAAGATCAAAAACAACAAGATCTTGCGCTGGAGAGTTGAGCTGGTCACATTCAGCTACAACATCCAGTATAGGCCGGGGAAACTCAATGACTCCCCCGATGCCCTGTCCCAGACCTGCGCCAGTGCATAGTCCGAATAGCTTCAGGCAATGCTTGACACCATTTGGCACCTGGGCATCACATGCCTGTATCATTTCATTAAGTCTTGGAACATCCCCTTCACTGTCCAAGAAGTCTGGCCCATGACTGAGACCTGCAGGGTCTGTGCAGAGTCCAAACTGCGCTTCGTCCATTCGCCACTCGGCCCTCCAAGAAACTCAGCATCAACTTCAAGGAACCACTGCCTTCCACGAATAAGAACTTCTATTTCTTCTCAGTCATAGACGAATACTTCTGTTTTTCCTTCGCCAACCCTTCCCCTGACATCTCCACCGCCTCCATTATCAAGGCACTGGCACAGATCTTCACCATTTTCGGATAACCAGCATTCATCCAGAGCGACCAGGGGCTCCAGCTTCATGAGTGAGGAGGTACAACAGTACCTGACAGTTCAAGGCATTGTGGCTAGTTGCATGACTAGCTACAATCCCAAGGACAATGGGTAGGTGGAGCATGAAAACAGGATGATCTGGAAAGTGGTCCTCCTGGCCCTGAGGTCGAAAGGCTTGTCCATCAACTATTGGCCAGAGGCCCTTCCTGAGGCACTCCATGCCATAGGTTTGCTCTTGTGCACGGCTACCAATTAGACCCCTCACAAACCCCTTTTCTCCTTTCCTTGGAAATCAGTGACTGGCAGCGACCCTGCCAGCATGGCTGATGTCTCTAGTACTCCTCCGTAAGCACATTAGGACCCACAAATCTGACCCCCTGGTCAAGCAGATGCACCTCCTCCATTCAAACCCAAATACTGCCAACGTCAGGTATCCCAATGGATGTCAGGACACCGTTTCGACCAGGGGCCTGGCACCAGCAGGGGCCCAGCCCTCTCAACCTGGAAACCCCTGGCAGCAGGATCCCCTGGGAGCCAATTCCCTCCCCGCCTCTTCAGAGGATCCCACTCCCCGTGGACCCACCCCTCCCCTGTCTGTCAGACACCATCCCGCCCACACCACCAACCACCCCGAACCCAGCCAACCCTTGGGCAGCCCTGCCCCTACTGACCATTGTCCAGGAGCCTGTCCTGTGACAGTCCTAGAGGAACAGACGATCACCAGACCACCTAAACTTCTAGATACTACCGGGCACCGAGGACATGCCACCCCCCCACCGGACTGATTTTACTACACTACACTGGCCACATTCTTAATGGGTTACTGCAGGGGGCAACCACTATACCTGTATGTCGGCAACTTGGAAGGCTGACCCCACCTGCTGGCTGTAAATCACTAGTCCGTATAAAGACTCGAGCCGGCCCCTTTGGGGGACAGTCAGACATGGAGCCAGCAAAGATACTAAGACTGGTGTACAAAGTTAAGCTAATTAAAGCCTGTTGTACAGTCTGTGGACTTTGCATCAGAATCATTCACAAGGCAGCACTCACATTTTTTTGACAACCTTACCTCTCTGTGATGCCACCTTCAAAGTAATATGAACCTGTTGTCCTAGATCCATCTGCTCTACAACACTCCCCAGGTCCCTACAAATGTGTAGGTCCTACCCATGTTAGACCTTCCAAACTGTAGCATCTCATACTTCTCTGCATTAACTTCCATCAGCTAATCCTCTTCCTGTCTGCCCAACTGTTCAAGATCCTGCTGCAATTTGTCTTCACTCTCTACAATTCCTAATATTTCAGTGTCACCTGCCAACTTGCTCGTCGTGACATGTATGTTTTCATCCAAATCATTAATTTTGAAATCAAACAGCAATGGGCCCAACACCGAACTCTGTAGCACACTGCAAAATCACAACAACCTTCCACCATCAATACAGCAATTTTCTGTCCAATCTGCTATCACCTTGGACCTCACCTTCCGAGCACCCTACCATGTGGAAACTTACTGTATGCCTTGCTGAAATCCATATACACAACAAACAGAACACTGCTTTCAATCTTCTCAGTCACATGTTCAAAAAACTCAATCAGATTTGTGAAACATTTCATCGCATTAACAAAGTAAATACACAATGCTGGAGAAACTCAGCTGGTTGAACAGTGTAATTTATGTAGCAAAGATAAAGATACATAACCAATGTTTCTCCAGTGTTGTGTTTTTACTTCTTCCATGGTGTCTGCAGACATTCATGTTTTACTTCCGTCCCATTAATAAAACCATGCTGACCATCCCTAATCAGCATTTGTCCATCTAAGTACATGTATATCTTCATATTTTCTCTCTCAGAATACTCATTAGTAACTTAACAACCACATATGTCAGGTTCAGTGGCCTATAGTTTCTACGTTTCTCCCTGTAGCCCTTCTTGAATAGAAGGACAACAATTACCACCCTCTATTCATCACCTGTTCTTAATGGTGACTCAAAAATCTCAGGCAAGGTGGCTTCAATTTCCTCTCTAGCTTCCCACAGTGTCCTTAGATATATTGAAGGTTCAACATTCAGATTTATTGTCAGAGTATATACATGACATCACATATAACCCTGAGATTCTTTTTCCTGTGGGCAAAGCAGAATTACCACTTACTGGTGGTACAAAAAAAACTGTACACAATGTACACAGTAAAAAAAAGAACTGTAAACAGATACTGAATGTAAACAAACTGCAATACAGAGAGAATTTAAAAAAAACAATAAAGTGGAAAAGCAAGAGTCCTTAAATGAGTCCCTGATTGAGTTTGTTGCTGAGGAGTCTGTTGGTGGAGGGGTAGCAGCTGTTCCTGAACCTGGTGGTGCAAGTCTTGTGGCATCTATACTGCTTTCCTGATGGCAGCAATGGGCACAGAGAGTGTGTTGGGTAGTGTGGATCCTGATGATTGCTGCTGCTCTCCAATGGCAGCATTCCCTGTAGATGTTCTCATTAGTGGCGAGGGTTTTTCCTGTGATATCCTTGGCTGTGTCCACTTCCTTTTGCAGGGCCTTGCACTCAGGGGTATTGGTGCTTCATATCAGACCATGATGCAGCGGGTCAGCACACTTTCCATCAAACATCTGTAAAAATTTGCCACGGTTTCTAGTGTCATAGAAAACCTCTGCACACTCCTGAGGAAGTAGAGGTGCTGATGTGCTTTCTTCATGATGCCATTAGTGTGTTGGGTCCAGAAAAGATCCTCCGAGATAGTGACTTCCAAGAACTTAAATTTGCTCACTCTCTCCTCCTCTGATTCCCCCAAAGATCACTGGATCGTGCACCTCTGGTTTTCCCTTCCTGGAGTCAACAATCAGCTCCTTGGTTTTAGTGATATTTGGTGTAAGGTTGTTGTTTGCATACCATTCAGCCAAATTTTCAGTCTCCCTCCTCTATACTGATTCATCACCTTTCTTTATATAACCCACTACCATGGTATTGTCAGCAAATTTGTAGATGGTGTCATTGCTGTACTGAGCTATAGAGTCATAGGTGTAAAATGAGTAGAGCAGGAAGATTAAGACTGTACTGATGGATACAAAAGAGAGAAATATAAACAAACTGACAGTACAATATAGAAAATTAATATTCAATACTAAATAATGTGTAAAGTAAGAGTCCTTAAATGAGTGTCTGATTGAGCTTTTGGTTTTGCAACTGTTCCTGAACCTGGTGATATGAGTCTTGTGGCACCTATACCTTTTTTCCTGATGGCAGCAATGAGAATAGAGCATCCTGGGTGGTGTGGATCCTTGAACCTGTATCATCAAGGACCCTCACCACCCAGGCAACGCCCTTTTCTCACTGCTACCATCAGGAAGGAGGTACAGGAGCCTAAAAAAACACACCCAACATTACATAAACAGTTTCTTGCCTTCCGCTATCAGATTTCTGAACGGATAATGGACCTTTAGACATTAACTCACTTTTTCTCTTTTCATGCTAATTATTTATTTTAAATTATTGTATTTACATAACTGTAATTATAAGCAATTTTTGCACCTGTAATGTGTAGCTTTGTTGCCGCAAAACAAATGTCATGACCTGTTCCTGACAATAAACCTGATCTTGATTCTGATGATTGCTGCCGCCCTTCAATGACAACGCTCCATGTAGATTTTCTTGATGGGGGTGTTTGGGGTGTGATGTACTGGGCTGCGTCCACTACCTTTTGCAGGGCTTTCCACTCAGAGGTATTGGTGACCCTATACCGGGACATGATACAGCCAGTCAGCATACATATCTGCAGAAGTTTGCCAAAATTTTCAATGTCATACCAGACCTCCTCAAACTCTTGAGGAAGTAGAGGCTCCAATGTGCTTTCTTCAGGATAACACTCATGGGTCGAGGCGAAGACTGATTTATTGCTCTGCCAGCTCTGTCTATATTCACTCCCTGCCTCTTAGAACAGGAGTGACATCATCACAGCACCAGCCTCCGAATGACCGGCGTTCCTGCCATTGCCTGTTGTTTCCCACCATGTGGGAGGTCATGCAGGATGATGGACGTTGGTCCCTACAGGGACCTCGCAATCGCCGTTTGTCAACCATTTTGTGAACCAGGTCAAGATACGGTTCATGGGCTGCTACACAACACCCTCCCAAAGCCGCCAACCAGAGTATCGATTGCTGTTTTAGATGGCTAACCTCTGCGTCACGGGGCTTGTATCTCGACTGCTGGCTAACGACTACATGGACCAGTTTCAGGCAGTTGAGGCGGAAGGTCCCTCTCTGCTGGCAATGTCAAATACACACATTGACCCATTATGCCTGACAATTCTCCCCTTTGTACAAAAACATATTCACAGGTGTGCAAGTCTTTGGGATGAAAGATTTGGGCTGGCCATGCGGCGGAGGCTGTGGAGGGTACCCAGGCTTACCCTCAACTGTTTTAGTGCCACCTTGGGGGGTCTCTGGATCCTTGGCAGCAGCCAAGAACCACCCCCAGGTGCACTGTAGACCATTTCCGCTGCAGAGGAATTAAAGTCCTCATTAGGCACGGTGCTTATCCCCAGAAGGACACAAAGCAGTTCACCCAGTTCATCCACCCAGTTGAGCCCCTTGAGCTGGGCCATCAGGGCTGCTTCTAAGTGTCTATGGAACTGCTCCACCAACCCATTGGCCTGCAGGTGGTATGCCGTGTTGTGGTGGAGTTGGGTTCCCAATAGTGCCCAGAGCCCAATGGTAAACTGTGCTCCCCTGTGGGAGGTGAGATGTTCTGGGAGTCTGAACCTGGACATCCAAGGGACGATTAGTGCCTTGACACAAGCCTCCGAGATTGGGTCGACCATCGGGACACCCTCCAGCCACCTTTTGGAGCAGTCAACCATAGCGAGGAGGTATCTCGCCCCATGAGAAACCAGTAGCAATCCCACAATGTCAAAATGGACGTGGCTGAACCTATGCCATGCTGGCTCAAAAGTCTAGGAAGGTGCTTTAGTGTGAGTTTTCACCTTGGATGCCTGGCAGAACATGCAGGTCTTGGCCCACTGACTGACCTGCTTGTGGAGCCTGTGCCAGATGTACCTGCTGGCCACCATCTTTTCTGTGGTTGTGATGGCCAGATGCGCCAAGTTGTGCACCACATCAAATATCTGCCATCTCCATGCTGCTGGCATAATGGGGTGGGGTTTGCTGGTGGAGACATTGCAGAGGCATGTCTGGTTGCCAGGGGCAATGACAACATCATCCAGTTGCAGCCTGGAAAGCGCCTTCCTATTCATCGGGATCTCAGGGTTCTCGTGTTTTGCCCTGGCTAGGGTTGAAAGGTCTATGCCCTGTGATAGGGTTTGGACAGACTCAATGACAGGACAGGAGAGTGCATCGGTCACCATGTTGCTCTTGCCAGCAATGTGCTGGATGTCCATGGTGAATTTAGACTCATAGGAAAGGTGCCTCTGCTGCCTGGCTGACCACAGGTCAGACACTTTGTGGAAGGCAAAAGTCAGTGGTTTGTGGAGACCTTGAATTGTCTGCTTTCCAGAAAGTATCAGAAGCACCTGACAGGCTTCATTGAACTGCCGACCGGCCTCCACCTTCTCGGGCAGTGGTTTCGCCTTGTACTTGTCGGACCGATGACCCAAAAAGTCAATTGCATCCCACCCGAACTTACACTTGGTGGGGTTGATGTTCAACCTGAACTCTGCAGGCAGCTGAATAGTTGTCTGAGGTGGGCTGTGTGTTCTGAATGGTGCAGCTGGCAGTAAAGATATTGTCCAAGTAGATGAGTAGATGAACATGAATGGGAGGTCCCAGCCCACTGTATCCATCAGCTGCTGGAAAGTTTGAGCAGCATTCTTAAACCCGAAGGACATTCTCATGAATTTGAACAGCCCGAAGAGGGTGATTATGGCAGTTTTCGGTATGTCTTTGGGGTACACTGGGATTTGATGATAACCCCTGTTTAAATTGACTTTTGAAAACACCTGTGCCCCCTGTAAAGTCTTGGATATGGGGCACAGGATATCTGTTCAGTAGCCTTGTTGAGGCATCAGTAATCACCACACAGCCTCCAATCTCCAGCTACTTTCGGAACGATGTGCAGGGGAAAGGTCCAGGGACTGTCCGACCACTGCACCATCCCCAATTCCTCCACTTTCTTAAATTCCACTTTGGTAAGGGCAAGTTTTTCGAGAGGTAAGGCAGCGCACCCTGGCTTGGAGATGGGGGCGCGGTGAGGATGTGATGCCCTACCCCATGCTTTGATTCTGCAGAGGAGAATTATGGTGGCATGATTGCGGGGTACTCCACCAGGATGCATGTGTAGGCATCTTTGGACAGCATGATGGAGTTGAGGTGGGGGTCCGGTAGTTTAGCTTCCTCCAGGGGCATCAGTTGAAAAGTTCTGGTGTGCACCAAACGGCACCACCTTCAAGTCCACCAGAAGGCAGTGGGTACGCAGGAAGTTGGCTCTCAGGAGTGGTTGCGCCACCTCAGCGACAGTAAAATCGGTGGCCAGCAAATCGTAAGGGGACGGTGCAGGTGCCATTAGTTTATTTAGAGGTGTTGTTCGCTGCCCTCAGTTCTGGGCCCAGCTTGGTGTTCCAGGTGTTGTAGGCCATGGGTAGAAGGAGACATATTTCGGCATCGGTGTCCACGTGCAACCACCTTCCTGACAGAGAGCCCTACACCTTCCATCCATCACAGCCATTAATAACGGCTGGCCATGGTGTAGCCCAGAAATGTGCAAGGTGGGCAGCATCAATGGTCCTGGCACCCCATCGTTGATGGCAATAACAATGTGGCTGGGTAAGGGGATCCACTTGCCTCTCCATCTGCTGTAGTCTTGTTGCCAGCTGGGATCATAGCTTGGCGATCTGTTCCACTGAGATGTAATTTTCTTTCTTCACTCTCCAGAACACGTCCACCCCGGCTGCAACTTTCCATGGGTCGCTGAAGTCCTCGTCGGGAAGCAACAGTCAGATATCCTCAGGCAGCTGCTCCAGGAAAATCTGCTTGAAGAGCAGGCAAGGCTTGTGCCCCTCAGTGAATGTAAGCATCTCGTTCATGAGGATGGATGGGGTCCCTCTCCCCCAACAGGTAGCGTGCTCGCACCACGATAGCCCAAAAGTGCAGGTTAGTAGCTCTTTGAGGACCGTATTTGCCTTGCTCCAGAGGCTGCCATAGGAAATTGAGAGCCCTCTCTGCCATGTCCTGGGCAAGCGAGCTCACTACATAGTAGTAGTGGGTGTCAGTGGCAGCAATCTGTCAAAGGTGGAACTGAGCCTTGGCTTGTTGGAACCACCCATGTGGCTGTGATGCCCAGACATTGGCAGCTTGAGCGAGACCTGCTTGGCCTGTTATCTGTGGTTGGGGTCACCAATGTAGCATGCCGTGCTACGCGGTGTGGAGTAAGAATAACACACACACACACACACACACACACACACACACACACACACACACACACACACACACACACACACACACACACACACACACACACACACACACACAAAATCGAGTCGAGGTCAATGACTGATTTATTGCTCTGCCAGTTGTTTATGTTCACTCACTGCCACTGACAACAGAAGTGACATCATTGTAGCGCCGGCCTCTGACTGGCCAGCATTCCCGCTGTTTCCCACCATGCGGGAGGTCATGCAGGACAACTGTTAGTCCCTGCGAAGACCTCATGATCGCCACGTTCGCCGTCTGTATTGTGAGCCGGGTCATGACTCAGTTCAAGGGCTGCTACACTTTCACATTTTCTCTTTTTTTTTTCTGGTTGCTAGCCAGCTACTTCACTGATCCCTGTTGGTCACCTTTGGGGACTCAGATGATTCAGTGAGGGGAGTTCAGAGGTAGAGGGGAATGATAAATCAGAGCTTGGATGAGGGATGAGTGAGGACAACAGTAATGTGGCAGAAAAAAGTCTCCCAAACCTACCAACTACTTGTGTGAGCTGCTCCAACCCATTCTCTTCAGGGTGTGACTGGGAATATCTGTCTCACATGATCCACCTTTGGGGAAAGTAAAAAGCGCAGGAAGTGTGGAAATATACAAACCCACTATAGTTCAGTAACTTGATATCTACAGCGGGGATTAAAGAACAGGGCAGGGCCAAATCATGAAGCAAAATTGTGTAAATAAAATAATGACTCATATGGGACACATACAGGAGTTAGGCAAATTGTAAATGAAGCAATCTTACAATTATGAAATATAAACATATTCATATGACATGAATAATATTTTGATTTTCTGCAATTTATATTACACTCTTTAAAATAGACAAACATACACACATGTGTGTGCATACACATGCATATGCACGCATGCACACTTGCAGATAAAGGTGCATGCACACACGTCACTCACTCATTCATTCACTCACTCACACACAGAATGGAAGATAATAGCAGAATTCAAGCTCCAAAGTGGCACTGATCATTCCTGAGCTGATTGCCAGTAGTAGATCATAGACAATTGAAAACAACTCAATTCTTATTCTCAATCCACATTCCACACCTCAGTCAACTAATGTTCCACGTCTTCCAGTTCTGATGGAGAAAGTGGAGACAGTGAGGGTGGAGAAGGGGTTGGGGAGGGATAGGGTCAGAGCATGAGTGGGGAGAAAAATCTGTGGATGAATGCGGAGGGATGATGGGCAACAGTTATGATTCTCTTCCAAGTGCCTGCTGTTTAGGTTTGCATTTAGACATGGCAGTGAGGTTGAGATGTGTTGGGAGGGATCTGGGCTCATGGTCATTGTTGAGCTAAGGTAGCTCAAGAGGAGTCACAGCAATTAGGAGGAACTTACCTGCACTTGGTCCCAAGCATCAGGCTCCCTGAGCTGGGACTTCCTCAGTTAACTCACTCCTCAGTTGAAGCACACAAGTCAGCACTGCCGACCTTGAACCACCACTCCTCCATTACCTTCCCTTGTTAGCACCACGTTGGTGGAGAGGACTCAAGAGTAATTGCACACATTTTAAAATAGGGTAAGTATCTAATTTCATTCAGCTTCTCCAATAATATTTAACCATATCACGCATATACAGATGGCAATATGCAGTAGGGCATTGTTACTCAATTTATGGGCTGCCAAGTGATACAGTCCACCACTTTGAGACTGAACCAGGAAGGAGAGAATCCCTGCACATAGAGCTGAGGAAAGAACTTCTCCAGGGGATTTGTTTTTGCACAATTTCCCCTGAGGAATTTGAGGGTGCAGTTTACAGGTGAAGGCTAAAACTTATGAACAATGAAATACTTGCTGCCTTGGCAGGCCTGCTGGGAAGCCTGAACTGCACTGCAATGTCAGATCTCATGGAGAGGCTTACGATGAACTTTGACCCAAACAGTTGTGCACTGCTTGGAAGTCCGTCAGTAACTCCACCAGTGTGCATGACCACCTCCAGCTGCTTGTTCCTCTGCTCCTGCTCTTTGCTCATTATCCTTCTCATACTCTATCCTCACATTTGCAGGATTATTCGACTGGTGAATTTTAATTTCATGGGACACATAATTCTCTATTTTCTCTCTGCAATACACAGATAATATGGAGTAAATCAGCAGGTCACACAGCATCCATGGAAATTGAAGGGCAATCAACATTTCAGCCCTGGGCCCTTTGTCAAATTTTACTGTTTAACTAATTTCTCACTTCTTGCTTTCTTGAACAGCAGTGGAATTCCAATTCACTCAGATCGTTCCAGAATCTAGGGGCTTCTGGAAGACCATCATTGATTGTACTCACTGTCCCTGCAGCCACCTCCAGAGGAGTTGATCTGACCTTGATCCAACCAGCATCACAACCTGCTGGTCTTCTTCTGTTGCTATGGTTATCTTACAACCAAAGTCCTTAGACACATTGGGAGACATGAGGTTAGTGTGTGGAGAACAGCCACAGCTTCACATATTCTTACTGGATTGTGATTAACTGAAATTTAAGAGGAAAGTGTTGTTCAGTCAGATTTATATATGACCAGCCAAACACTACATGTCAAAGTGACACAACGACTGGGAGGACCTGCTTGATGTAATGCTAGCACCTCATCAGATTAAAGCCTCAAACATCCTAGCTGTGGGATTCCTGACATCTGAACTGAGGTGGCAACACCCTTCCTCCCAAACTAAATGGGTCTTTTGTCACTGCCCTTCTAGGCTTGAGAGAACTGACATGTCAACAGAGAAATTTTAATCCAGTCCTCAGTTAGCCTTCTTGAAATGGTGGACGAGTTGCATACAAGTATCCAGCCAAATATGCACTGCCGCCATGACAGTGAAGTGTAAGGCTAGTTGCATGTACACAATAGTAAGGCTTGGATCTCCACTTACAGCCATGGGAGAACCACTGGCCAATATTGTGCGAAAATCATAGCATTCCCAACCTCTGTGCCTGGGCACTGTGGAGTGTAAGTCCAGAACACACAGGAAATCATATACCGGCATATCTAACCTCCACCTCCACTGCTAGACAGAATGCTGACTTCAGCAATGGTGCCCAGTAATACCCACTGAGGGGCTTGAAATTTTTTTTTGTATCTGGCCCCTTAACTTTATGTCAACCGATTATTATTTCAAAGGGCTTCCAACCCCTAATGGAAAAGTAAGCAATGGTAAAAGATTTGTATTTTCTTTTATTTTAATTACTGTTACTGTCTCATGTTAATTAATGTTAGTGTATAGTGATATGCAAAGAGTAGTTCACGGACAAGTTTCTCTTGTGTCTTGGTGTGAGCTTGCAGGCGCCTCAGATTGAAGAGACTGCCATCCGTGCGGTACCGGATGTAAACAGCGTCTTCATTGTTGGGGTCTTTCATGGCTTGGTTCAGCATCATGCTGAAGAAGATGCCGCTTTAGTTGCCCATTCAGAGTTAGCTCTTCAGCGCTTGACGTCCTGCTTTGCGGAAACTGCCAAAATGTTTGGCCTGGAAGTCAGCCTGAAGAAAACTGAGGTCCTCCATCAGCCAGCTCCCCACCATGACTACCAGCCCCCCCACATCTCCATCGGGCACACAAAACTCAAAACAGTCAACCAGTTTACCTATCTCGGCTGCACCATTTCATCAGATGCAAGGATCGACAATGAGATAGACAACAGACTCGCCAAGGCAAATAGCGCCTTTGGAAGACTACACAAAAGAGTCTGGAAAAACAACCAACTGAAAAACCTCACAAAGATAAGCATATACAGAGCCATTGTCATACCCACACTCCTGTTCGGCTCCGAATCATGGGTCCTCTACCGGCATCACCTAAGGCTCCTAGAACGCTTCCACCAGCGTTGTCTCCGCTCCATCCTCAACATCCATTGGAGCGCTTTCATCCCTAACGTCGAAGTACTCGAGATGGCAGAGGTCGACAGCATCGAGTCCACGCTGCTGAAGATCCAGCTGCGCTGGATGGGTCACGTCTCCAGAATGGAGGACCATCGCCTCCCCAAGATTGTGTTATATGGCGAGCTCTCCACTGGCCACCGTGACAGAGGTGCACCAAAGAAAAGGTACAAGGACTGCCTAAAGAAATCTCTTGGTGCCTGCCACATTGACCACCGCCAGTGGGCTGATATCGCCTCAAACCGTGCATCTTGGCGCCTCACAGTTTGGCGGGCAGCAACCTCCTTTGAAGAAGACCGCAGAGCCCACCTCACTGACAAAAGGCAAAGGAGGAAAAACCCAACACCCAACCCCAACCAACCAATTTTCCCCTGCAGCCGCTGCAACCATGTCTGCCTGTCCCGCATCGGACTTGTCAGCCACAAACGAGCCTGCAGCTGACGTGGACTTTTACCCCCTCCATAAATCTTCGTCCGCGAAGCCAAGCCAAGCATAGTGATATGCAGTCTCTCGCGGCGAAGCAAATGACAATGCAGAGGAAATGGATGGTGCTAAAATGTACCTCAACTATAATTAAATTTCTCTCTTTATCAGTAGAAAAAGGACTGATTATTTACAGTTTTAGTGTTATGTGTACCAAGGTACAGTGAAAAAGCTTTGTTTTGCATGCTATCCAGGTAATTCAACCCATACTTAAGTACAACAGGTAGTGTAAAATCAAATTTAAGTGCAAAGTTAAGTGTTACCGAGGAAAAGTTTGATCAGGGTGAAATGGTTCTTTTATTACGTTGGCTGCTTTTCTGAAGCAGTGGGAAGTGCAGACAGAGTCAATGAAGGGGAGGTAGGTTTGTGTGAGGGGAGGTAGTTTCAGGCAGAGCTGTTGTGATGGATCTGGACACGATATTTTCTATGGCACATCTATAAAAAATTAGCAGGAACCATTGGGGATGTTCCCCATTTAAGAAAGTATAGGCACTGGTGTGCTTTCTGAGCCGTAGCATCGATGTGGTTGGATCAGGACAGATTGTTGGTGACATTTACACCTAAAAACTTACAGCTTTTTACCAGCTCCACCTCAGTACTGTTGATACAGACCAGCAGATGTTCTCCACCCTGCTTCCTGAAGTCGATGGCCTGCTCCTTTATTTTGCTGACATTGAGCGGAGGCTGTTGTCCTGAACCATGCTACTGGACTCTTCATCTTTTTTCCTGTGCTCCGCCTTATCACTGAGAACACTTACAATAGTGATGTCACCTGCAAACTTACAGATAAAGTCACAAGAGTGTAATGTGCTGAGTAAGCAGGCCTTGCTGAACACCAGCAGTCAGGATTATTGTGGAGGAAGTGTCGTCGCCAGTCCTCACTGATTGTGATTTGCAGATCAGGAAGTCGAGTATCCTGTCACAGAGAGGCGTGCTGAGACCCAAGTTTAGGAGTAGAGAGAAGAATTGATTTGGATCTATGCTGTGGAAGTTGGAGCTATACTCAAAAAGAAACCATTCCACTGACGAAGTTATAGCCTTGTCCCTTTACTCAGTTCTGACCCACCTGGAGGACGATGCCTCATATGCCAGGCTGCGATTCATTGACTTCACCACAGTGTTTAATACGATCATTCCCCAGAGCCTGGTGGAGAACCTGTCCTCTCTGAGACTCAACATGCCTCTCAGTAACTGGATTCTGGACTTCCTAACAGAAAGCCACAGTCTGTCCAGATCGGTAGCAGAACATCGAGCACCATCACGTACTGGTGCACCTCAAGGCTGTGTACTCCTGTTCATGTAACTGACCCATGACTGCAATACCAGATTCATCTCTAAGAGTGTCATCAACATTGCAGATGACACCCAGGCGTTGGCTTCATTAGCAACATTAATGAGTCACACTGCAGAGAAGAGATGGAAAATTTCTTCATATGGTGCAAGAGAAACAACATGAGTGTCAATATGGACAAATCAAAGGAAATGAATGTGAACTTCAGAAGGACTGGGAATGACCACCCTCCACTGCACATTAATAACTCAGTAGTGGAGTGAGTAGAGAGCAGCAGGTTCCTTGGTGTCCACTTAAGAAGTGACCCATCCTGGATACACAATATCTCCTCACTAGTCAGGAAAGCCCAACAGTGTCTACATATCCTAAGAAGACTGAAGCAGGCAAGGCTACTAGCTCCATCATGTCAACTTTCTACAGGAACTCTGTCAAGTGTCTTGGCTGGCTGCATCACAGTGTGGTAAAGTTGCTGCAGAAAATTGGATTGAATGTCAATCTGCAGGCCCGAAAGAGTGGCAGAGAGGATCAATGTAGTCTCACTACCTCCCATTGACGTGACCTACTGGGATCATTGTCTGAGGAAGGTGCACCAAATCTTTAAGGATCCCCTTCCACCTGGCCTACAGCATCTTTCACCTTCATCCGTCAGGATAGAGATACAGGAGTGTATCAGAGTCAGCTCCGCCAGGCTGAGGAATAGCTTCTTCCCATGGTCAGTGAGAATGCTGAATGATCAAAGGAACTGCTCATACTAACCATCCAAAACTTTCATTTGTACAAAGCAATATTTATTTATTTATGTATGCATGTTATGTCTGCTTGTGTATCTATATGTTTTGCACGAAGGACCTGAGAATTCTGTTTCATTAGATTATATTTCTGCATGATAACAAACTTGACTTGAAATAATAGGAGTCTGATACAGCTGTCCTTGTTATGTCAGTGTTCCAGTGCAGAGTGTAAGGCCAAGGAGATGGTGTATGCTGTTGACCTCTTGCATCTTGTGGACAGTGAAGAAGGTTTTCAAAGCTTGTAAAGGGGTCTGGACCATCTAGAAAAATGGGCTGAAAAATAGCAGATGAAATTTAATACAGACAAGTGTGAAGTATTGCATTTTGGAAGGATAAACCAAAAAAGGACATTTCTACCGTGCTTCTCGGTGCCCTACCTTTTACTGTGTATGTCCTACCTTGGTTTGTCCTGGGATCTGGGAATAGAGATACATAATTCCCTGAAAGTGGTGTTAGGTAAGGTTGTAATGAGAATTTTTGGAATATTGCCCTTTATAAATTAAAGTATTGAGTATAGGAATTGGAATGGTAAAGTTGTATAAGACATTGCTGAGGCCAAATTTGGAATATTGTTTGCAGTTTTGGTCATCTAACTATGGGAAAAGTATCAAAAAGATAGAAAGAGTGTCGAGAAGATTCACTCGGATGTTGCCCAGGAAAAGTTAAACAGGTAAGGAATATATTCCCTGAAGCATATAAGAATAAGGGAAGATTTTATAGAGGTACAGTATTTAAAATTTGAGGGAGATATACGGAGTAAATGTAGGTTGGCTTTTTTCCTTTGAGCATAGGTGAAATACAAATCAGAGGACATAGTTTAAGGGTGAAAGGGGAAATGTTTAGGGGGAACATCAGAGGGAACTTCTTCACACAGAGAGTGGTGGAATGAGCTGCCAGCTGAAGTGATGAATATGGGCTCAATTTTAACATTTAAGAAGAATTTGGACAGGTGCCTGGATGGGAGATGTATGGAGGGCAAAGGAGATGGTGAAGGACAGTGGGACTAGGCAGATAACTGGTTCAGCACAGACTAGAAGGGCCAAAGGGGCCTGGTTCTCTGCTGTAATGTTTTATGATTCTATAAATGGTCATGGATCAAGGTCCTCTGGAAGACAGATCTCTGTGCTGGGGCCTCCACACTGATACAATCACAAGGAAGACTCATCAGCAATTATATTTTGTGAGGTGTCTGAGGAGATTTGGTATATCACCAAAGACACTCATAAACTCATACAGAGACCATTCTGGCTGGTTGTCTGATTGCGTGGTAAGGAGGCGCAAGCTCTCAGGACAATAATAAACTCCACAGACACCAGATCACTCCATCAAGGACATCTACATG
This sequence comes from Narcine bancroftii, assembly GCF_036971445.1. Classification (NCBI taxonomy): domain Eukaryota; kingdom Metazoa; phylum Chordata; class Chondrichthyes; order Torpediniformes; family Narcinidae; genus Narcine; species Narcine bancroftii. The sequence goes on along the minus strand of NC_091471.1, from coordinate 113,412,301 downwards.
AGGTGGTGCCTTCAAAAAGCAGGCTCTATCCTCAAAGAGCCCCACCACCCAGGCCATGCCCTCTTCATCTGCTACCATAGGGAAAAAGGTATAGAAGCCTAAAGATGAGCACTCAATGGCGTAAGAACAGCTTTTTCCCCACTGCCATCAGATTCCTGAATAATCAATGAACCAAAGACACTGCCTAACTTTTTGTGCACTATTATTTTTATATTTTATAGTAATATTGTAAGATGGTTATAATATGAATGTTTACACTATGATGCTACCGCAAAACACCAAATTTCATGACTTGTTCATGACAATAAATTCTGAATCTGATTCTGACTCATGACTAGTCTGACAAAGCACTTTGACGATGATGAATGTTGGGTCTACTAAGCACTAATTGCATTGGTACCTTACCTTGTTTTCTTAAAACAGGTGGAAACATAATCTCACAACCATCAAACTCACCTCCATGGTTTTAACCACCTCCAAGCCTCCCTTGGACCATCTGTTAATGGGACCCTTGTTAATGGTTCAGTCTCCAAAATCCGGACTATTCCATCCCTTCTGAGGTACCTTCTTCCATGAACTTCCCTTGAAAAGCTCTTCTGCCAGGACATGGTTAGAATTAAATCCTGCTTCCTCATTATCTCGGGCTCCCAACCTTCCAATGCTTCCATTTTACCAGGAATAGATGGTCACTTGGTCCTTCAAGCCTGCCCCTTCATTCAACATGATCTCTCCCAGGCTTCAATTCTTCGCCTGTCCCATTTTCCCAGAGACCACCATTCTCTGATCATTCAGAAACACAAGAATACAAGAACAAATCAAGTCAGACATTTCTGAGTGCTGCACCTGAACTTTCCCAGTCTAGGCTTCCTGACATGTCGGTGTCATCCCTTGAATTTCCTTGCTAAAACAGTCAACTCAACAATTGCAGGTTGGTACAAGTTGCAAAGTCATCAGCTCATTAATCATCCATCAGACTTCATGCGACAAAAAGAAATGTGAGTCAAATCATAACAAGACCTGATATATGTGAAACTATTAGAATCCATTGCATTCCTCCAGGAGTTAATTGTCTTTATTTGTACCTTCTCTATTTAACCCGTAAAACATTGCTTCTACTGTGTGCACTTTAAAAGTTGATTCTTTGAAAAAGGAAACATTGAGTACATCCTTCACATTCTCTCCAATGTTCAAACCAACTTTGTACAACTGATATACCTTGTCTACTGTTGCCCAGTTTTCCTGAGTGATTATATCTCTTTAGCATTCAAAGTAAAACTCCAATCATCTGGCCTCTGATTGTTCAGAATGTCTGATGGTTTGGCATTAGGGTCGCTCATGAGACTGGAATGTCACCTGGGGATTTAGGGTGAATCTGGGGCTGGGGTCCAGACTACAGATAGAGATGGGATTAGAGTTTGGAGCACTAGTGTGGGAAATGTGGAAAGATTTGCAATAGGATTCGAGGTCTGCAATGCATGTTTATTTCATACTTCCTTTAAGCTCACTAGGTTCCCCGGAAATCTGTTATTCTACTGTGTGAAATAAAAATGAATTTGAATTTTAACAGGATAATGTCAATAGTTGAACAGATTACTAATTTGGCATTATCAAAGTCCCAAATGATGCCAGATTATCGGAATTTTACTTTGGCATCGTGTTTGGTGTGGACATCGACTGCTGAAGGGCCTGTTCTTGTGCTGGACTGTTATTCTATGGACCCCCCCTCCCTTGGGCCACATTGCTAAGTCTTAGTTCTTCCAGTTCTGATGATGTCACTCTACAGTCATTATCTTTGATACATTCTGGGACAGGCTGAGTGTTTCAGGGCTCTGAGCTGTTTTAAATCATTGCCCCTCTGAACTGGGTATGGTTCTCCAGGGTTGGAGGTAATACAGTATATTTAGAGTTGGGTGACACCAGTGCATTGTTGGTTTTGAGGTCTGGAGAACTATTTGATGAGTGTTTTTAGCTGCAACAGCGGCTGCACTACTAGCTGTGACACTATTTCTAATTAAACCAATCTACCTTTTATTTCTTGACTCTGTTACACTGTTATCTTGATGCTATCTCCATTAAAATGGCACTCTCAAGAAAAAGGAGTCATCATGGAATCTGGAGATCCAGGGAGAATGATCACCACATGTATCCCTGAGTGTCATGTACACAAAGGTTGAGCAACAGGAATTGATCACATTCACTTGATCAGCCATACTCACATTGAATAGTTGTCCCAGCTCAAAGGGCTGAATGGCCTACTCGATGATCCTATGGCATATGCAGATGGTGCCAACCTGTGGACAGACATCCTCTTGCAGTAGAATATTCTGCACAATGTCATTCCCATCCACGAAGATATAAACTGAAATACACCTGACTTCTCCATGCAAATTAAATGGTTCATTTTTAAAGTGCCCTGTCATGCTTGAAACATGTTCATTCACAGAACATGTACTCATGGAAAACTAGCTCTCTGTTCTTTCTGGCAAACTTCAGCGAGAGATGTGGCACACAAGGATTTCTGTAAAATCAGGAGGAGGCCACAATCCTGAGAGAAACCATTTCAGTCCCATTTATATTAGATTTTTGACATTTGGTACTTTTTCAGATTACTTTGAACAAGTTGACTAAAAGGCTATCATTCTTCGAGAGAAGGTCATTATTTTAGTTTAGTTTATTTATTTAGCACATTTAGAACCACTCACATTGACCAAAGTGCTGTACAGATTATAAATTACATCTTAACCTAAGCAGCTATTTAAAGTGCTGTATAAAACGGATACCCGAAGTTCAGAATTGTGCATATAACATGGTAACAATCAACAATCACCTCAAAACGCTTGCGAGTAAAAATACAACTTCAGCCTGGATTAGAAGAGTAAAAGGAAGGGGCTGATTTGATGGAGGGAGGAATGTTGCTCCACAGTTTGGGGGCTGCTATTGCGAAAGCGCAATCTCTCCTGAGTTTGCGATTTGAGTGCGGAACAACCAAACGCCCTAAATTGGCCAATCTGAGGGGTCTTGAAGTGGAATAGGGTGTTAGGAGATCAGTGATGTAGGAAGGGGCTAGCCCATTAAGAGTGTTGTAAACAAATTGGAGAACTTTAAAATCTATTCTGAGCAGTACTGGCAGCCAGTGGAGGGAGGCCAGAATAGGGGTGATGTGGTCCCTTTTCTTGACTCCTGTCAAGTTGCAGACAGGATCTTGATGACTGACTAATTCGTGTATATAGAGAGTTGGAGTAGTTGAAACGGGAAAAAATGAGGGTGTGGATAATTTTCTCGTGGTCTTTCAGTGACAGGAATGATTTGATTTTGGCAATAGTGTGGAGCTGGAAAAAGCTAGCTTTTACTACTGCATTTGTCATACTTGAAGGTGGAATTAAATATCACATCAAAGGATTTGACGTGTGGTTTGATGAGGATAGATGTTACCAAGACTACTGAAGATACTTTGGTGGAGTTGGGGGTGCCAAATAGGATGATCTTGGATTTGCCTTCATTTAGCTGCAAAAAGTTTTGAGCACTTTATGTTCTCCTGAGGCTAATAATCTTTGCTTGGTCATTGGAGTTCAAGGGGAGATAGAGCTGAGTATCACCTGCATAGCAGTGGAAGGAGATGCCATGTTTTTGGAGGATATGGACAAGGGGAGGCATGTATAAGAAGAGAAGGGGGCCTAGAAGAGACCCTTGTTGGACCCCGCAGGAAAGGGTAGCAGGAGAGGATGAAAATTTTCCCATGTTGACTGAGAAAGTCCTTTCACTAAGATAAGACTTGAACCAGTTCAGGCCTGCGTCATCGACACTTGCTCTCTGCTGGAGGTGATCTATTAAAATAGCGTGATCCACAGTATCGAACGCTGTGCTGAGGCCCAGGAGAATTAGAATGGCAGAGGTCCCTGAGTGAGTGGCAAGGAGCAGGTCATTGTATATTCTAGTAAGACCAACTCTGTGCTATGGTGTCAAACTAGAAAACAGAACTGAGCACTGAACTTAGAAGGGAAATGTTTGTTTACTCATAATGAATAGTTGTAAGATTCAAAGCAGAACCAACATAGAATGCATAATGATCACATTTACTCGTCATATATGCATCTAGGTTTGTGCACATGAATTTGAAAACAGATTGATGAACATAATGCCATGGTTCATTTAGGCTGGCTTGTGGCAAGTTATCTTCCATCACTATAATTGCAGAATTAAACAACAGAAAAGAGGTAATTTGACCAAACTTTTGGGTATCATGCTTTGAAAATCTACTTCATTCCAGTGATCTTTCCCACTTCCCTCCACTGTTGTCCCCTTCAATAAGTTTACAAGGGCTGTACATTCCAGGTCACAACCACTGACCACAGAAGGGTAGCTGAGATAGGCTAGGTAACTAGCAGCTGGTGAGTCTCTATCATTGGTAGGGGAACTATTGGAGGGATTAATTAGCACCAGTAGAGGCAGCATTAATCAAGGAGAATCAAAGGGAAATCCTACTGACTAATTTGATTGAAATTTCAGCATTGATGATGGTTACGTGGTTGGTGTTGTCAAAATAGACTTCACTAAAACCCTTTGACAATGTCCCAAATAAGATACATGTCAAAAAGAGCAATATGGAAAATTGGATCTGAAATTGACTTGGGGATAAAAGGCAGAGGGTGGTGATGAAGATTGTGACTCTGGGATTAGTAGTCAGTGATGAGCCAGATTGGAAAGGGCACAGTCGGTTTACCATGCACAGTTCTGCTTATCAAAGCACAGGAAGTCTGTGATACAGCAGAAATCTGGAGAGAAACATGATAGGCTGCAGATCCTGTAACTGCAGTAAACACTCCGAAATGTGGGAGGAACTCAGTCCTGCTTCTGCCTTTTCTAATTTTTCCCTGAAGAAGGGCTCAGTCTCGAGATGTCGGCAATATATCTTTGTCTTCCATAGATGGTGAAAAGACCAGCTCAGATCCTCCAGCACTTCAATGTGCTTACTACAGCAGAAATTCACCAGGATGTTACCTAGGATGGAATAGTTCAGCCTTGAAGAGAGAATGGACTCCTTGTGTTTGTTTTCTTTGGGTGTTCTGATTCAGATATATTCAATTATGAGGGGCATAGCTAGGGTATATAGTAGGAAATCTTCACTTTAGCAGAGGTTTCCACAACTAGGGTCCAAACGTGTAAGGTCAGAGATTTAAAGGGTAATTGAGGATGATTTTTTTTCACCCAGAAAGAAGTTGAAACAAACTCACTGTCAAAGTGGAGGTAGAGACTCTCCCAAAACTTATGAAATTTTTAGATGAGCCCCTGAAATGTCATGTGACATGAGATTAGCAGCAATAGGTAATGATGGTAACATGGAAACAGATAAAGAGCAACACCAAAATGATGGAGGAATTCAGCAGGCCAGCGCATAAAGTTGACTGCTTATTCCCTTCCACAGATGCTGCCTGATCTGCTGAGTGTCTCCCATGGTCAGTGCCAAGGTGGGGCATCCGCAGGCATTGACCCCTCCCCCCAAAGCAAGGTGCTTCTCCCCCCCCAATACAGTTGCAGCCATCGTTCACCATCAGACCCGCCCCTCACCCCCTCCAGCGTCACTAGCATGTGTCAAGTGTCACTAATGACACTTGATGCCATAAAATCCCTCCCCCCCCCCCGCTAGGAGAGTTTATGAACGTTGTACAGTGCCCCTTCTCTAACACCCTAATGCCCCTCTCTAACATTCTTTCTGATGCCAACACTGGTGTCTCCAGTTTTCTAGCATCTGCAATCTCTCTTGTTTGTCTCTACACCCCTTTTCCACTGGCATCCCACTTCCTATCCCAGAACACTGCATAGTGTCCTGGGATAGGAAGCCCTTTGTGCCGTTTCCATTGGGCCATCTTTAACTGGGACACTATGGGGATGGGAGTGTTCTATCTTCAACTGAAAACAGGTGACTTTCTGCTGTTCTGTTTCCATTGGTTTTATCAGCAAAGCTGGTGTCAGCAAACACCGGGAATATGACGAGGGGTAGAGGTGGTTAATCCCCGGCATGACATGAAGTCATTTGACACTGGCATTTGGAGAGTATTCCTTTTCCATTGGATGCTGTCCCAGTTAATTCCCAGTTAATTCCTGGGACAGGATGCCAGTGGAAAAGGGGCTTATGATGGGATAGAGAGCCTGTTTCCATCGACTTGATTCTTGCCTTCAAGATTGATCATGCTCAATCCAACCAGCTCACTGTCCTCACCACCCACACATCTTGCAAAACCCCATAAACTTTTAATGGCCCCAGGAGTCTGTACAATCTCCAGACCTCGCAGCTAAGGCTATTCCACAGGGCAGAGTAGCCTGTGAGTTGTGTGTAGGCTTCTGGCGAAGGATCCCAAGGTCCCATCCAGATTACCCTGACAATCTTTTCAAACAGTTGAAGAAGTGTTTTTAAAAAAAAACTAATAATTAATGAAAATGGTCAAAACTTAACTGTATTTACATAATAAATATTAATTAAAATAATGAAATTAATAGAAAACACCATTAACCTTTCTAATCCAGGTTGTGCTTAAATTCATGAGTGAAACACAAAAGTCTGCCAACACAATGATTGAAGTTAAAACACAATGCTGGAGAAACTCAGCAGATCAAACAGTATACTTTATATAGCAAACATAAAGATACATAACCAACATTTCAGGCCAGAGTCCTTCATCAAGGTATAGGCAAAATGTAGGCAAGTGCCTGAATAAAATGGTGGGGTGGTGAGGGGTGGGAGAGTGTGGTGATATGCATACACTGTTCTGGGCTGTTCTGTGTATAAATGGCTGGCCCGCCCACTGATGACTCGATCCCATGTAACCCCTCCCCCTGTGACCTGGTCATAAAGGTTGACCTCCCTGCCCCCTTCCATTCATTCGAGCACATGGAGTTGGGCCAGCCAAAATCTAATGTATATTAAAGCCTATCGTTCCTCACTCAGCCTTTGGATTTATTGATAGTTCGTATCAATTTAATACACATTAATTTTCCACTCAGGATGGACAAGTTGCTGAGACCTGACAGACTCACAATTGATCCTCAGACGCCCGGAGCTGCTGAACGGTACAAGCTTCACAAACTTCCTCGAAGTCGTAGTGGGCTTGGTGGACTCTTATGAGAAGAAACTCAAGGTACTGCAAGCTAGAATGGGCCTCTGAACATACCTGGCAATCCGGGACTGCATGACCTACCCAGCTGAGCTCTGCAACCTCTATCGACCCTGGGTGAACGAAGTGAACTCATGGTATTGACTGGCCTTGAGGAGATAGCAACCCGGTGAGTCCAAGGACGAGTTCCTCCGAGCACTATACTGGGGAGAGATTGCTGGGGCCTTTAGCCCAGAGTGTGGAGGAGCTGGGGCGAGATGCAAGCATGGCTGGAGTAAGGTCTGACTACATTCGTCAGTGACTGCTCGAGGAGGACAAGCTGCCCCTGAAGCCAGCCTTCCTGTTTCCAAGGACCCTTGACTCAGTCCAATGCAACGCTGATGAGATCGCCGGTAAGAATGGGGCCTCCATGTGTGGACCATGTTAGGACCTGGCATTACAGACGGCCTCCGTGATACCAAGCCATAAACTCACCGCTGCCACAATCAGACACCCGAGATGCCACTTCTGCAGCCAGCAGAAGCATCCCCGACGACTCTGTCCGGCTAAGGAGGTGATCTGTTCGGGATGCGGAAAGAAGGGACATTACTAGTATGTATATAAGTCCAAACCCTCCCAAGTGAGCAGCGTGACCCCGACATCATGTCTGGCCCCGACTGGCTCAACTGTGTTCACGACTCATGAGTCGCCATCTTACCCAGCGTCTCCTCTGCCCTCCTGGATAATGTCATCTCCATCTTCCGTCACCCATTTGACATCATTTCCTCATTCTTCCACCGATGTGATAGCGTGGTCAACATGGTGGTTATCATCTTACCAGTTGGGCCTCCCCTCTGACAGCGATGACGACGATCCGATCCTGGTCTCCGTTACTCTGAACCAGGGCAGCCCTCATCCTATCGCCCCATCAATGATGGAGATCAAGGTAAATGGGAAAAGAACAAACTGCCTGTTTGACAGTGGGAGCACAGAGAATTTTATCCACCCGATCACTGCTCAGAAACTCTCTCTCTGTCAGACCCACGAGCGGCACCATCTCTCTGGCCGTGAAGGACCAATTCGCGGAGATCCAGGAGTACTGTGTTACGTCGTTAATGGTGGAGGGGTAAATGTTATGATAACTTTAATTTGCTTGTGATGCCACAGCTCTATGCAGCGATACTCCTAGACCTTGACTTCCAGAGCCAGTTTAGGAGTGTGACAATGGTGTTCAGAGGACTGGAACCACCCATAATAGTAAACAACCCCCTACTCGCAACCCCCTCCCCCCGATAGCTGGCCCCCATCTGTGGTCTCTCCATCCTCCACATATCCCCTCCATCATTATTTGCAGGTCCATTGCCACAAAAAGCAGGTGCTATAGCGCCAAGGACAGGACATTTATAAAGTCCGAAGTGCAGCAACTCCTGGCGGAGAGGATCATAGTTCCCAGTTTGAGCCCATGGCGGGCCTAGGTTGTGGTGGTCAGGGGCGGGAGCAAACCTCACATGGTGATCGATTACAGCCAGATGGTCAACCGCTTCACTGAGCTAGATGCTTACCCATTCCCCTGAATAGCCGATATGGTCAATAAAATAGCCCAGTACAAAGTGTACTCCAACACCCACTACACCCAGGGAAGTGCAAATATACTGTCTTCAAAGCAGATGGCAGTCTCTATCACTTCCTCAGGGTCACCTTCAGAGTCACTAACGGGAACACTCCCTCAGTGTTCCAAAGGGAGATGGATCAGATGGTAGACAGGCATAAACTGACGGCGACGTTCCCCTACCTTGACAATGCCACCATCTGCGGCCATGACCTTTTATTATAGGCCTCCAAATGGGGAAAGGGAACTAGAAGAGCAAATGTGCAAGGAAATAGATGAGATGTGCAGAAGAAATAGGGTGGTGTTGGTTGGGGATTTCAATTTTCCAAACATAGATTGGGAAACGCAGTCAGTAAAAGGGCTGATTGGCTTAATATTTATTCATTGTGTTCAGGATTGCTTTTTGCAGCAATATGTTGAGACGCCAACTAGAGGGGGAGCGGTGTTAGATCTGTTGTTTGGGAATGCAATGGGGCAGGTGACGGAGGTAAGCGTTGGAGAGAACTTTGGATCCAGTGATCATGGGTCCATTAGCTTTAGCTTAATGATGGAAAGGGATAGGTCAGGTCCGAGGTTGAAGATCTTTGAGTAGGGGGAGGCCAGATTTGGAGAAATGAGAAGGGATTTGCAGAGAGTTGTGTGGGCTGATCTTTTTGCCAGAAAGGATGTAGAGGAAATTTGGGGGACATTTAGGGGTGAGATTTTGAGAGTACAGGATCTTTATGTTTCAGTCAAGCCGAAGGGGAAGACTAAAGGTTCGAGGGAGGTGTAGTTTTCTGGTGAAATTAAGAAGTTGGTTTGGGACAAGAGGGAGGCCTAGACAAAATATAAAAAACAAGGGATTGATGAGACATATGGTCGTTACTTAGATTATTCCCTTAAGAGGGAAATTAGAAAGGCAAAAGGAAGGTATGAGGAATCCATAGCTAATAAAGTGAAGGTAAATCCTAAGGGTTTTTTACATATAGGAGGGTTAAGGATAGAATAGGTCCACTGGATGATGGGACCGGTGAACTATGTCAGGAATCGTATGAGATGGGAGAAATATTGAACAATTGTTTTTCTCATCCGTATTTACGAGGGCTATATGAAATAAGAGATGCAAAGGGCTTAGTTATGGAAAGGAGAGGGATTAGTAAAGCGAGAGTTTTGGAGCTTCTAGGGTCAATTAAGGTAGATAAGTCTCCTGGTCCTGATGGGATTTTTCCTAGTACTCTAAGGGAGGGTCAGGGAACAAATAGCGGGGTAATTGACAGTAATTTTCAAAGATCACTTGAGGAGGGGGTGGTACCACAGGATTGGAGGGTTGTAAATGTTGTCCATTGTTCAAAAAAGATAGTAGGTGTAGGCCAAGTAATTATCGGTCAGTAAGTTTGACTTCGGTGGTGGGGAAGGTTATGGAGGGTATTCTTCGAGATAGTACACACACATATCTAGATAGGCAGGGATTGATTAGGGGCACCTAGCATGGGTTTGTAAAAGGAAAGTCATGTTTGACGAACCTTGTTGAGTTTTTTGAGGAAGTGACAAAAAAGGTGGATGAAGGTAGAGTGGTGGATGTGATCCATTTGGATTTTAGTAAGGCTTTTGATAAGGTTCCGCATGGAAGGTTAATAAGGAAGGTTCAGTCACTAGGAATTAGTAGAGAGATTGTGACATGGGTTCAGAGATGGCTGGGAGATAGACAGCAGAGAGTCATGGTGGATAACTGTATATCAGGTTGGAAGCCTGTGACAAGTGGGGTGCCTCAGGGATCGGTGCTGGGTCCCTGTTGTTTATTATTTATATTAATGATTTAGAAGAGGGTGTGGTTAACTGGGTAAGCAAATATGCGAATGGTATGAAAATAGGGGAAGTGGTGGATAGTGAGGTAGATTCTCTTGGATTACAGAAGGATTTGGTTTGTTTGGAAGAGTGGGCTAAAACATGGCAGATGGAATTCAATGTAAACAAGTGTGAGGTGTTGCATTTCAGTAAAAATAACCAGAATAGGTCATATACAGTTAAGGGGAGGGCATTGAGGCACGCAGAGGAGGAAAGGGACCTGAGGGTTATGGTACAGAGCTCACTGAAGGTGGACTCCCATGTAGACAGGGTGGTTAAGAAGGCATATGGTTTGCTGGCCTTCATAAATCATAGTATAGAGTATAGGAACTGGGAGGTGATGCTACAGCTGTTTAAGCCATTGGTGAGGCCAGGTTTGGAGTACTGTGCTCAGTTCTGGTCTCCAAATTATAGAAAGGATATAGATAAGGTGGAGACAGTGCAGAGAAGATTTACAAGGATGTTGCCTGGCTTACAGCATTTGGATTACAGGGAGAGATTAAGGAGACTGGGACTTTATTCATTGGAACGTAGATGACTGAGAGGGGACTTGATAGAGGTATTTAAAATTATGAAAGGAGTAGATATTCTTTCCCCTGAGGGCAGGGGAGGTTGCAACAAGAGGCCATGAGTTAAGGGTAAGGGATCAACACTTTAGGAGAAATTAACACCTCTAATTTTTTTTTCACTCAGCGAGTGGTGGCAGAATGGAATGAACTTCCAAATGAGATAGTTGTGTCAGGATCGCTTCTGTCATTTAAAAGAAAATTGGATGTATATATGGAGGTGAGGGGGTTGGAGGGTTATTGGCAGTTAGCAGGAGGTTTGAGCTAGTGGAGTTGTTCTAGTGAACTGCTGTGGACTCGAAAGGCCGACATGCCCTGTTTCCGCTCCTTAAATGGTTAAATGACGATGCAAACCTGGTGAAATTTCTCAGCACAGCCAAGTCCCTTAATCTGACATAACAAGTACCACTCACCTGGCCCTCCTTGGAGCATCATGACGCATGGTGTCATTGCCCCCGACCCCAACCACATGTGTCCCCTTATGGAGCTCCCGATATCACACAACCTCAAGGCGCTGAAACGGAGCCTGGGGTTCTTTTCATACTATGCCCAATGGGTGCCCAATTATGCCAATAAAGCCAACCCCTTAGTAAGGTCCACAAACTTCCCCTTATCGACATTCGACCAAATCAAAGGAGACAGCTAAAGCCATGATGCTTGCCGTGGACGAATCCATCCCATTCCAGGTGGAGAGTGATGGCTCCAACTTCGCACTGGCCGCCACTCTCAACCAGGCAGGCAGGTGAATAGCATTTTTTTCCCACATCCTCCACAGCCCTGAAACATGGCACTCCTCAGTCAAGAAGGAGGCACAGGTGATCAATGAAGCCGTGCGCCACTGGCATCACTACCTGGTTGGGAAAAGATTTACCCTGCTGATGGACCGACATGTTCAACACAAAACTGGGTAAAATCAAGAATGATAAAATCCTAAGATGGAGAATCAAGTTCTCCACCTATAACTACGATATCCTGTAGCAGCCTGGCAAACTCAACGAACCCCCCCCCCCCCCCAACTGGAGTACGTGCACCAGCATGCATCTCGACCACCTCCAGTCCCTCCTCGATGACCTCTTGGGTCACAAGGTGGTGCCACTTCATAAAATCCTGGAACCTCCCATACTCCATCGAGGACGTCAGGTCTCTGATCAGATACTGTCGGGTTTTCACGGAAGGTAAACTGCAGTTCTTCAGGTCTGACAAGGCACACCTTATCAAGGTCATACACCTCTGCGAACGGCTGAGCGTCGATTTCAAGGGACCCCTGCTGCTCTCGACCAATAAGAATGTCCTTTTCCTTAATGTCAAAAACGAGTTGTCCAGATTCCTGTTCGCCATCCCCTGTCCCAGCATGACCTCTTCTACAGTCATCAGGGCACTCTGCAGCATTTTCACCCTCTTTGGGTACCCAGATTACATCCATAGTGAACGAGGGTCCTCATTCATGAGCGATGAGCTGTGGCAGTACCTGTTGGCTAGAGGCATAGCCACTACTAGAACCATAAGGTATAACCCCAGGGGAAACGGCCAGGTGGAGTGAGAAAATGCCACCATTTGGAAGGCAACCTCCCAGCCCTTAAGTCAAAAGGCCTAGTGGTGTCTCATTGGCAGGAGGTTTTGCCAGAGGCACTCCATCCATCCGATCCCTCCTATGCACTGCTACAAATACGACCCCTCATGAATGCATGTTTTCCTTCCCTAGGTGACCGGAACCACTAGGCTGCCCTGGATCTCATCTCCAGAACCTGTCCTGCTAAGGAAACATGTGAGGGGCCATAAGATCGACCCATTGGTGGAAGAGGTGCAGCTCCTGCATGCTAATCCACAACATGCTTGCATGCAGCACCCCGACGGCCATGAGGACACTCTCCCTGTCTGGGACATGGCGCGTGCCAGAGTCAGCCACCTACCCCTGGCCCCTGCCACCACATACACACACATCAGCCCCTACAGGGACTTAGTGCAGGCTAGCAATGCCCCCCGGGCATTCCCACCACATGCCCAGGACCCTCACCCAGCCGAGCCAACCACCATGACCGGCCCCACAGACAACCAAACCCCACCCCCTATGGCGACAGCCTTGCTCCACCCCCCAGCTCAAAACACCTGACCAGCAACAGAGCTGACCAGTACACCACCAGCGGACCTGCGCAGGTCACAGAGGCAGAGGAAGCCACCTGACTGGCTGAACCTTTAGGACTGGGATGTTTTAAAGAGGGGACGAATGTGGTGATATGTATATACTGTTCTGTGCTGTCCTGTGATGTCCTGTGAATAAGTGGCCGCCCACTGATCCCCTGTAACCCCTCCCCCTGTGACCTGGCCATAAAGGTTGACCTCCCTGCCCCATTCCATTCATTCAAGCACATGGAGTTGGGCCAGCCAAAATCTAATGTGTATTAAAGCCTATCTATCATTCCTCACTCAGCCTTTGGAGTCATTGATAGAGCCCATTAGGGAGGAGCACAGGTAGGAGGTAATAGGTGGATAAGGGAGGGCACAACAGCAAACAGGGGGAGGGAGAGATGCTTTGTGAATTGAGAGGGAAAAAGATGGAGAGCTGGAGGAAAGGATGGGTGTGATAGTACAGATTCTATCACTAATGTGTATATGTACAGATTGTAGTGTAGGATGACTGTGATTGGCAGAGAGCGTAGCCACACCTACTGGCAGGTCTTAAAGGATTGCTCCTAGCCAGAACAGGTCATTCTGGACTGATCGACCTACATGTGATGCACTCCAGTCTTTTAGTTAATAAAAGCATTAGTTTGGATCAACAAGCCTTTGATTCTTTCAACTTGCTCTACAATGGGGAAGAGAGAGAGAGAGAGAGAGAGAGAGAGAGAGAGAGAGAGAGAGAGAGAGAGAATGGGGAGTGGTCTAGCAGAAACCTGAGAAGTTGATGTTAATGCCATCTGGTTGGAGAGTGGCCCAACAGAAAATTAGGTGTTCCTCCAATTTACAGACCCTTGGTTTGGCAGTACACAAGGGCATAGACAGTCATGTCGGCACAGGAGTGGGGCGGAAATGGGTGGAGTAAAGCATTGGGGCAAGATATCCATACCCTCTACTCAGTATGCCTGGACTCTGCCCTGAACCTGATGTTGAAACCAGCACTGATCAAGAAGGTTCAGGCCCTATTTTCTGACCTCCAGCTCGTGCTTGACTTCTGCAATGGGCAAGTACAGAAATCAGGTATGACCTGATCCATGCAGCTCTGTATGGAATGGCTGGCTGGTGAGAAGCAAGATCCGATCCATTACATCCTGGCTGCTCAGCATTCCACTTTCTGTGCTGACCCTGTGCTCAGTCTGCAGTGTTAATTCTTCTCTGTTTGCTTTGTTGGCAATCTTCTAGTCAGGCTTTGCACAAAAATCTTGGCAGATCTCCATCAACAGCTTCAGTCTTTTAAAGCAGCATTTCTGAAAAAAACTCAATAGCCTCTCGCTGAACCTGCTGGCTTAATGCTTCTTTGCACACTCTGGCTCAAACAGGATTTAAAAGTACAAAAGGGAGAATACTGACCACTTACATTGCTTTCCACTTCCTCAAGACACGTTTTTGTACTAACAAGAAATCTCTGATTCCACAGATACATGTAAGACATTCCCTGCTGCAGAGTGCAGCAGCTTTCTAATTTTATTCAGGGTGCATTGGCACTGCGAGACACCATATTAATCCACCTAGTTCTTGTCATGAAGTTTGAATTGTTTTACCACAGGGAGAAGAGTCTCAGGAGATTCTGAGTGATGGTAAGAATAGAGTCCAGAGGTTTTATGACTCCACCCTTCCCAGACTGGGCCCGCCCTAAATATGGGAGATCATGTGATTGGAGCAGGGTATTGGCAGTGTTCAGGGCAGTAGGATTCACATTACATGCACATTCTCAAAGGGGGAGAGAGAAAGAAAGAGCAGTGTGTGTGAATTAAAACCAAGGTCTGCAGTGAGAGGATTTATTTGGCTGAAGCAAGTAAGTTTTTTCTATAATAGTTTGGTAGATAATCCTGTTATGTTCTAAGTGCATAAACAGTATATACAGTGTGTTGGAAGTGTTTTGATGAGCACAATTTTAGTTCAATTAACGTTGGAGGGGCTAATCAGGAACCTTCTTCAGAAGTTGTTCCTTATTCCTGCTTCGCTCAGCTGTAACTGTTTTCTCCCTGACTGTACTTCTTCCCCCCACCCCCCTACCACCTTTCTCATGTCTCTTTTACATTTGTCTCCCCTTCTGAAACTTCTATCAATTTACTTCCACTTGTTTATTTCTGGATGTCCTTAGTTTTTTTTTAATAAGACCTGCTGTGTCATGTTTAAAACTCTATGTTGTTTACTCATTTGCTGGTATAAGTCACTTCCTTTTATTCAGCAATAGTCCTGTCAGCATACATCCAGAAGGAGAAAGAGGCCAGTTTGACAGACTACCTGAAGAGGCTCAGAACATTTTTATTTCTTGCTACAAAAAGTACAATGTTACACCGATTTGCTTCTTTGACATAATGTAATTGAAGCCTCGTGCTGTAAATGCAAACTACTTTGATCCATGCTCATATAAAGGAGTGAAATCCAGGAAGATTCACAGGAATGAACTCACAACCAGTCAAGTGTTTTTGTCTTATTTAAAATAAGAAGGAATGTGGTTACCCTCTGATCATTCACTGAGAATAAAGTTAGTAAAAAATGAGCAAACAATGTTCAATAATGTGTAATGTGATGGGTGAAATGGCTCCTGCATATCTTTTCATTTTTATATTCATTGTCTAGAAAGGCCTTAATCAGGGCTTATTATTTAAGAGCTTTGGAAAATGATGGGATCCTGATTACTAATGTCAAAACTGTGTGGCTGATACAAGGGTAATAATGAAATGGTCACAATCTTCCTCTAAAAACACATTCCTAACATTGTTTTTTTTTATGTGCTTGCTGTGAATTCTTTCTAATGTGGTCAAAGGTGAAAATCTTTTAGCTTTTTGATTGATTCTGGCCTTGAAATGGAAAGCCTAGTTAAGTATTGTAATGTAATGGGAAGAATAATTAAGGCATAGTTAGATTTTGCATTGTAGCAGTAGTAAGGAAATGGGGAAAAGCTAAGTATGTGGAGCTGAGTCCACTGCCAGATCAGGCATGATCTTGTTAAATGGCGGAGCAAACTTGACAGGCCAGATGGCCTACTCATGCTTCTATTTGAAAGGGCCTACCCAGAAAATCACAAGAGAGTCCTTTTGTTTCAAAACTAGAAACTCCTGGAAATGGAAATACTCCAGGGTGATGCTGAGGCAGCTCAGGTGTGATCAAGTATTGTGGAGTTGGTTCCAAGGCAAAACTTCATGGGACCAACTTGGTTTATACATCAAATGATATACAAAGTATAGTTCTATATTACAAGATAGCCACGCTGAATTCTGTGCAGTGGACTCATGCATGTACATTTTAATTGCAATGAGTATTGTATACAAGAAAGCTCGTAGTTTGGTAACATTTTAAAAGGGCACTGCAATGTGCAACACGTTTGATGAGACTTTTCTCATGAAAGGGTTTGCCAAACAGGGATTTGTCAGGGACATTTTCTACGGCCCTGCCCCTTTAAAATAGATTTTATAAATGTTCATAAGAATGGTTTAACAAAAGACTATTAAAACACCATTATAATTTTCAAATCAGTTTATTGGCTAATAGTAATATTTTATTTTTTTAATGTATAAACCTAATTTTGTCGCCATTTTCTTTACTAATGGCCCTAATTTGAATCCTCTCATGATCACCATGAGCTAGATTTTAATTCAGCAGGTAGATGCTTCAAATGAAAGGACTACAGTAAAATTCCAAGATTTTTCTTGTGCTTGCTTATAATTACAACCAATCGTGGTCTTAAAAGCAGAATTGGGATGTAGCCGTGTTAGTATCTGGTCAAAGTGGCTACTGGCAAGTGTCTATAAGCTTTGCTGTGTCTGAGCTAGAAAGAAAATGGGAATCATGAAAGATACCCTTGCTGAATGCTGTTTGAACTCCTCATTGTAAGCAAGGTGATTGAGATTGTGGATACACCTTGCCTACTTTGATCCCTTATTTCATTACACTCTTGATGGTTCGAGGTGCACTTCAAGGTAAATAATTGTCATACTATCAGTAAGTTACACCTGGCAAATGACACTGGATCACAATAATACAGCATTTTACAATTCAGTGGAAAGGAGTGGAGCTGGCATAGTGGGACAGAGATTGCAGGGATACTAATGTGGATAAAAGAGCAACAGTGTGACTTATTTCTTTGAGGTCATGAGGAATACTTTCAATCTACCTATCAAATTAAATGTAATTTTTCATCTTCTATCTGGGACCTCTTCCTCTTTATGTGTGTGTGTTGCGTGCCCCACGATGTCTTGTGAAAATGCTTCAGATTTTGGATCTGAGATTCCCATTTGAATCTGACAGGTGCCCCAACCATTCTGCAGGAGGTCCTGGAAGGTATATGTGTGAAGGAGAGGCACATAGTAAGTATCACAGCAGTGATTATAAATGTCAATTGATCTCCATTCCCAACTTCACCGTTCATTCATTTTCTGTATCCTATCCTCCTACCCTCTCATCTATTTCAGATGTAGCCCCATAATCACAAGGCTGCACCTCCGGGTATGAGCCCAAATGATATAAGAACACACATTTCTCTCACCTGTTGCTACCCACTACATATAACACACATGAAGATCAGTGACATTTGCTGCACATAACTTGAGTGCTGACAGCTATATCAGCACATATCCCAATCTTCTAGCAGAGTGGTGAGACTGCAGAAGGTTTAAAGGATTGGGCATTGGCTCAGAAAATTAGAGTTTAACCATTCTATTCATGTATAGTATTATGTCTTTAAGCTTGACAAAATCCTAAGATCGATCTTTGGAACATCCAATATGCTCCAACCTCGAAAGAATATTTCTACTTGAATCCAGCTGTAGAAAATAACATAATTCTCATTCATAATACACTAACATTTATGAAGATTCTTTCTAGCTGAGGCCCCCCCCCCCCCATGAGATATCATGACTGAAGAACAATGAACGGTGAAGTTGGGAATGAAGATCAATTGACAATTATAATCATTGCTGTGTTGTCTTAGTGTGGTACATCTTTCCAAGGGAATTTAACGAATTAAAATAATAATTATTGACTATGATTTTGTGCAGGTTTGTAAGGTTCTAAGAAAATTATTTAGTTTGCTTTTAGTTTTGTTCCAAAATTTGATATATTCTCACATATTTCTGCATTTTATAGGTTTGAGAAATATTTTGATCTTAATTCATGTTTTCTGATAATTAAGTCTTCAGATCAGACAGTGAAAGAAAAGTATGTTAAGGACTTGATCAGATGCCAGAAAAATGTGCCTAATCAGACATCAATAAAGAATTCTACGTGACAAATGAAAGTAAACCTCTTTTTCAGTTTGTTTTAAAAGATCCACCTGTGTTAGATTTTAGATGCCAAGGCCCAGAGTTCAAGTTCCCTTCCTAAACCACTTTATTCTCTGTCTATCTCCTCTCCTTTAAAAGGTTCCCAAAAAACTGGACTTTAAATCACCTTTCTCCCTCGATGTCAAATTGTATGTATGTTCCTCCATTTACTATATTAAACATGCAATGTACATTTTTGCTGTTGTTGCTTAGTCTAAATTCAGCATTTTCAGTAGGTGAAGCTCTAAAAGCATTATTCTATAAATATCCACATTATAATTTAATATTCCACCATATCTACATTGTTTACTGGAATCACATTTTCTGTTTTGAAGATTCTCAGTTGACAGATTTTACGGGTGCAAGCTTCAATCTGATATGCATTGTGGGAATAATCGGGTTAATAGCATGGAGCCAGCAGAACTGTTTATTGACAAAAGTTGTTGTACATAGCACGGCATCAGGAGAAAGTGTAGTCAATACAAGGACAGATTAATACCTGCGTGATACTTTTTTGCTGAGTGGCATAGTTTAAATTTTGAGCACCCACATTTTCACTCATGTCTTGGTTTGATTAATCAGAATGCCATTGGAGCAAAGTGTAAGTCCAGAGAGCTGGACTAAAGAGTTACATCGAGTGCAGTGGGGTACTCAATCCATCGGAGCTTGAGCCAGAGGTTGTTAAGAATTCAATGTTGTTGCCTTCATATTAATTGCACTCTATATTTTTTCACTATATTACCCATTTTTTTTTTACAGCCTTCATTTTTTTTTCCCTAATTAGCATTGTAGACAATTGAAGAAATGTTACCTTTGGACTGTCACCCTGTACAAACATAGATAGCCTGTAGGTACAGCTACTTTGATATAGTCTGAAATGGTTTCTGTCCTGCATTAAGCTTTTTGCTCATGAGTGAGGAAAGGGTAGGATGAGAGAGGATTTGTTTGATCCAGTGTTTCGCTATGGTCATACCAAAAGGTTTAAAGTCGAGTCCAAAGTCTAATTCAATCTTTCCAAAGGGAAAATACCAAAGATATGTGCAGGGATAGGAGAGATGAGTTGAAAAGTCAGCACAGCCTTGACCTTTCACCTGAGCAGTATTGCCAGGTCTCCTGTTCGCTGCCTACAAATTCAGGAATCCCTGTTTCTTTCAGCATTTTTCTCCAGCAGCTGGCCTCACATAAAACCCCATGGAATAGGTAGGATATGTGCTATGCAATAGTAGGCAGCCTTTTAAGCAAGGTGATCTGACAACATTTTAACATTTTCAGATAATGCCCTGCTTGTAAGATACCAAATCTTTGATATTAATATGTTGAATGCATTCAAACAAGTATAGTGGGGGTGGGGGGGAAGCATTTTTAGGTGTCTGACAGTAATCAGGCAGTAATATTTTTAAGAGATCAAGTTACGACATTAACAACTAGCCAGGTCCATCCAACTCGACCAGCCACTGGCACAGCACAAAAAAAACTCCATTTACAAATTAACCTTGTGCCTCAAACCTTCCCTACAAATGAACATGACCACATCAAAAATATAAAAGTTTCTTCATACTTTCCAAGCCCCCAAAATTTAATGTATTGTCTAGCTTCTGCATAGACATGTCTACATGGAGTGTATTTCAATTACCAATGTTTTGGGGGATTTTTATGAAGTAGATAACAAAATACTTTACAATTAAATAAATTCCCAAGTGAAATTGTAAACAAGAAACAAGTAAAAAAAACTCAACAAGAGCAATTCATTGAGAAAAAATACTAAGAAGGGAATATGTATTACTGTATTTTTAATTGCAATGAAAAGCTGCATGACCCACTGAAAACCTTGATGGGCCTGAGCTAGGGATACAGCTTCACGGGAGCAATAAATATTGTCTGACTGGTATTCCTGTCATTTACTCTTTGTTTATAAATTTTGTGGGCGTTACGCATTTTAAAAGGTACTTGCATCCAAAACTGACAAATGATCCCATTTAATTAATTGTTGCTGCCCTCTAGAGGTCATATCCAAACTAGGTGTGGAGGTAACCACGAATGAACATCATGCGTTATGCATTTGATTCAGATCACTAAAGCAAAATAAGCCTTTGCATCTTGCAGGGGAAAAAAAAATTATTTTACACCTGGCCTTAATTTGAACTAATTCACGATGAAATTGAATACAGTATTAAAGAAAGAAAGATACACTAAGTTCTTACAATTTATTTGAGTTTTCTTGTCTGCAGTGTGTTTTAATATTATCTTGGAAGTATGTGTCATATAGTATATTGTTGTTGCCAGCTCTAAGGGTGTAACTGAGCAGACTGGCAACAGGCTGAGAGAGGTGGCTAAATGCTGTAAAGTTGAACTGTTGGAGGAAGTGCCTTTGTTCCCTGCCAGGGAAGCACCATCAGTAACTCCAAAAGACTAGAAGTTATGTAAAACTGATAGGCTTTTATTAGCAATAGAATGGAGGCCTGTCCATGCTGGTCGACTGTCCTGAACTGGGGAGGGAACTGTGGAACAGTCACCTGTGTTCAGGAGTCTGTGGGAGGAGCCACAGGTACAATCAACCAAAGGGGTGTGCCCTGACAGCTAAATATTACAAACAGTGGTTTACCACATTGTTGTTAATGGATTTTCTTAAATTTAGGTGGTCCAAACATTAATTATTTTTAAAGTTACGAAAAAACTATGCAGTTTTCAATGATCCAATAAATGTTAATTTATCCCATTATAAATGACCATGCTAAAACTTGTAGCAAATGAAAGCGCCAATGCAGGTATGTTAGAGTTGGTGATAAAGAACTTAATGTGATAGAGTGATTTAGAAATTTATATGGCTTATCAGCACTTAATTATACCCTCGTGTTTGTGTTCGTGCATTTCCAATCCTGAATCAGTCATCACACTTCAGAAATATTTCATTGCCATGAAAAGGTCATGAAAAGTGCAATACAAATGCAAAGTCTTTCTCAAAGAATTTGATTAACTTCTTTGTGTAGAAGCAGCTATCAAATATTTGCCAACACAAGGGGAAAAAAATGTCATTTTTAAATATCTGTAACTCAAAGGTTCTTTGGAGAAATAAGAAACTGAATATTGGAATAATTTTAATAAATACCCGATTATCTTTTGCATCCCCAAATTTGTGCCAATGCTGTTTACAGGCACCAGAAGCAAAATAATTTTTACCTTGTTGAAAAAGGGACTCATTCACTCCCAGGAACTGCAGACAAGGTTTAACTGAACTGCATAAGCTGAAAGAAAATTTGTTTTCTTGAATGGATGTATTTTCCCATTAGGTATCATATATAAACAGTAGCAATATCCAAAAAAGTAGGTTATAGCTGAACTTGCAATTTAAAAGAATGCTTCTCATAACTAAAGGACACTGGTCGACGTCAGTCAGAGTTAAAATGGCAAGCAGCCAAATGATCATTTCCTCAAAGCTCCATGACCCAAACTAGCCCAGCTGCCCATGTAAATAAGACTGTACAGAATGTATAAATGCTTCTCCCTGGTTTAACTCCACCTCAGCCAGCCAGAGCAGTTTCCTGCTCTTTGTTTCAAGGCTAAGGTTTGCGTCATGCATTCCAAGTGCTATTTCAATGTTCTTTCCTGTTTAGGTTGTTTTCTACCAGAGGAGCTGCAACTCTTGTCCCTGCCCTAACCCAGTCCCCAGCTCCTCCCTCCTCACCCCCCCCCCCCCCCCCAGAGCTATTATCTGTTGACACATTCTCTACTGATGGTCACTTCTCCCTGGTGGTCTCCAGTCTGGAGAGATGAAACCACTCCTTAGATAACAGTTTGTGGATTGATCTAAAGGAGTCGATCAAGCAGCACTTTGCAACTACTTTCTTTCTGACTGGATGTTAAAACCAATGAAGGAAGTATCCAGTTGTTGTAAGTTAGATTTATGCTGATGAAGAATTGGTGAAGTCAGATTCATATACTTTAAATTTTAAGTTAATTTTTCTGTTGTGTTGCAATTTAAATGTTAACATTTACTTGTCTTTTCTTTGTCAGAAAGCAACTACTGACTGAGAAAGAGGCAGCATTGTTTGAGGGAAGACAGGGTAGGTATTTGGTTGTGATTACCTCGTACATTACATGGGAGAAGGCTGTGTTGCTCCAAATATAACTGTGTATTTGCTACTGAGCTACTCATGAAGACTTTTTGTTAAGTTATTTTACAGTTGCTCTTGCACGTTAAGTGTTTTATTGTGATATTGTCCCATTGGTTCTCAATGTGTGGGTCCTGCAAACCAGGAACAATCTTTAATGAATTCAGAGGATTTGTTTGGGCTGACTCGTGTAATTGATTGCTGATATAGTTGGTGATCAACTTTAGTATGTTGGGATGACTGGTTACATGAGTCTGGTGATGCAATCATATCCCTTTAAATCTAATATGCGTAATGCATTTGTTTGCTTAAGGTGAACGTGGGGTCTCTGGGGAGATATTAGATCACAGACACAGAATGTAAAGATGTTTTGGAGAGCGTAAATAATTTGGCTGATTTTTAAAAAATTAGTTTCTATGTAAACACTGATAAATTCATATTCTCCTTATTTTTCTGTAATTATCCTCTACTTAGTTTGCGAAATAGAATTTGCATGGTTAATGAAACAACAAGCATGTGTAAACTCCTGTTCCTATCTTCACACTTTGAACATATGGGAGTGCAGAGTACAATTGCCACACTGGGAAAGTTCTTGTGCTTTAAAGCTTTATATGATCCTTTCACTAGCCGCATTCAGGTGCTTGGACGCAGATAATGCGCCAGCAGACGCAGCTGGGGGAGTGCAGCTAGGACGTTCAGGTGGCCACAGAGAAGAAGCCTTTCTGTCACTTGAACGTGCCGGCTGAAGGAGAGCTGCATCCGAGCAAACACAGACTTCTGTGGACTATAGCTGTAGACCCACTGCTGCATTCAGGTGCAATGGGGGATTCTCCGAGCCGGAGAATATACTTACAGGAGGAGGGTTAGGTAAATCCTCCTCCTGGCCAGATTCTCCACTTTCAGGTGGCCACCCAACAACTGCATTGGGGTAGAATAGACGACTTTACAGTCAGGTATTCTGGCCACCTGAAAGTAGCTACTATGGACTTGATGCCCCTTTCTAACTTTATGGCTATATTGGAGTCAAATTGAGACCAGATACAGGGCTTTCTTTATCATTGCAAAGCAGAAATCTTGATAACATATAAAAACAAGAATATTAACAGCAAACTTAATTTATCATGGTAATCCACTTGCCATCATTTATAGTTGTACATTTGTTGCATTCAAACTTACTCAGAAACCAGGTTTCACTTGTGGTGAGCTTGCACTATGAATAATATCATGGTATGATCTTTTAATTTGTGAGAATCTTGGCTTCTTAATTTTTCTCAGTATCACAAATTATCGCAAATTAAACTATAATGTGCTATGTATATTACTGGAGTTAAAAATTTTTAAAATGGTGAAAATGGAGAAAATATTCCAAGAACATGTCAGCTTCTGGAAAAAAAAACTTTTTAGGTTCAAATAATTTATTGGAGCTGTTCTTGGGTTTGGGGAAAGGCCTTAACCCAAAATATTACCATCTTTTTCTCTCTCTTAAAACAACTATGAGGTTGTAAAGTACAGTGTTTCTAATAATACTGTAGCTGGCTATTCATCGAGACATTACTATCTTTACAATATGCATGTTTCTCATGCTTCTTTTCAAATGAATAACAGGATAGGTGATCTTTTTTGTCCATCTGTAAGTGAATGCTCATCAGGCTGCTATAAATTGAAGGTGTATACTATTTTCTGTGTCATTCTTAATGTTTTTCAACTGTTAATGATTAGCTGATAATAAGGTTGCACTAATTAGTATTAGTTTAAAAGGTCACATGAATGTAGCTTCTTTCCTGTGTCAGACAATCATAAAATTTGGATCACAGTTTTGGTGCAAATAGCTTGGCTGCAGTCAAATTGATGATTCCAACAGAGGTCAGTACACTCATTTCTAAACAATCTAATCTATTGGGATTCCCATTAAATTGTTTTGGCAGATGTACTTTCACATTATACAATGGTTGTTCAAAATATGGACCATGTTTTATGATGCTACTCGATGATCTGTGCTTGAAAATATTGCAGGCTATAAACAAAGAATAGTTATAGTCAAACAGAAACATGTTTTGAAATGTGTTTTACATAGAGAAACTGGTTAGCAAGCTTATTGATGTGATGTATTCTTGTTCCAATCTTAAGTGTGGGTTTAAGACAGGAAACCAGACAGCAGTCTGTCCTGATAAGGGAGGGTATTGTCTGAGGGAAACTGGCTCATGTGCTCTCCCCAGAGGTTTTTGGGTGGGAAAGGATGGCTGACAGGATACCACATGTAATGCTGCCTGATATTCTTCTCCAAAGCTGGATGTTTTTACATGAGTGAGTAATGGAAAAAGCCTGCAAAAATTCGCAATGTTTTCTTTTCAATTTACTTTGAGTTTTTAAAAAAAAATTCTGACTTCACTATTTGAAATAAGTTATAATGGGATGCATTCATTAGAAGGAAAGAGAAATATGATCTAAATTGTATGTGCACAAGCATTGCGGACGGCATATTTGTGAAGCACCTATAAATACTTGGTGGAACGATTAAGTGGAATACAGTTACAGCACCATCATGGTTGTATTATTGGACTAATAATGCAGAGACCTGGGCTAATAATTCAGGGATTCAAGTTCAGATCCTGCAGGTCTGTTGAATAAATATAAATAAAGTTCACACAATGACGATATAGCTTTACGATCAAAAACCATCTGGTTCACTAGAAGGAAATCTGATGTCCGTGGACTTGCAAGTGTGCTGCTTGTGTCAAAGTGGCATGCAAGTCAGTAGTAAGATTGGATCACTCACCCTCAGTTGATTGAGGTTGCACACACCCAGCCCAGTCAACCATGCAAAGTCCTCCTCAGAAGCATCTCACACCCTGCATCAGAACTGGAGAGCTGCCCCAGTCAGACCAAACAGCTGCTGACATACACAACTGCAGAATACCTGTGTTCAAGTTAGAATCTCTCATAATTAATGAAAATTACTGGGGCTTCAAGGACATCATTGCTGAGAGCATTACCTGAATTCAGTGGGCTGCAGGCTCCAAACAGTATCTGCACATCACCAACATCAGAGCATGTGCAAGTTGGAGACTACAAACTGTTTGTGAACTTTTTCCCAAAATGAGACTTCCCAAAGTGCTCATTTAGTCATTCTCAGAATTAGACCTCTTGAAGGTGCCACACTTTTCATCCCCTTCCTGAGGTTTGTCCTGTTCCATGGGTAGGCAAGATAGATCAGAGCTGACAGTGCAGTGGTACACAGGTAGGAAGGAGTTTAATTCATACCCGTGGCATCAGAACAAACATGGGCAAGGAAACCACTTGGTGATAACTGCCTACCCTCAATTGATTGAATTGTTTCTCCTCCATTTTGAACCATCCTTGATATTTTTTTTAAAAACTCAATGTAAATTGAAAAGAAAACATTGCAAATTTTTGCAGGCTTTTTCCATTACTCACTCGTATAAAACATCCAGCTTTGGAGAAGAATATCAGGCAGCATTACATGTGGTAATGATGGTTGTAAGGACATAGAATGTATTCTTGGTCAGTAATTTTGAAGTCTATTTCAATTGCACCTACTATTTACTGAGCAACCTTAAGCTGAAGGACTTTGCTGCCAAACTGAATCTGAAGAGGTGCAAAAAGTAGAAGTCTTCTTGAATCGACTTGCTGAACTTGCAATTTGTCCATAATTGATTTGGTGGATGTGATAACCACATGAGCACACAGAGACAAATGCCTGACTTTGCAATTAGGACATATTCCACTTTGTGGTGCATACTGCGACTCTTCTATGTTGAATGGATTCAGCCCAAATCTAGCAACTCCAAAATGGTGGTACACTGAGGCATAGTGAGCTCTCGGCAGGATTGGTA
This sequence comes from Narcine bancroftii, assembly GCF_036971445.1. Classification (NCBI taxonomy): domain Eukaryota; kingdom Metazoa; phylum Chordata; class Chondrichthyes; order Torpediniformes; family Narcinidae; genus Narcine; species Narcine bancroftii. The sequence goes on along the minus strand of NC_091471.1, from coordinate 113,385,809 downwards.
TGTATTTCACAGTCTGTAGCTTTATACTTTGGATATCCAGTGCTCCACTGTTATCATTACTCCAGCAGAATAATCCTGGTTCCATGAAGAGAGATGTAGAACACACATGAGCAGAACCAGGTGTTCCTGAAATGACAGTACAGAACTGCATGAATCAGAATGTCAGAGTGGAGCTGAGTAATCCTACATTTGTGGTCAAACAATTAATGGGAAATGTAGTCTCCATGATTATCACTACCCTGACATCACAGCAGATGAATGTATAGAACAAGTGTTTGTAACCACCTTCAACCAATGGTACGGAGTGGATGATCCATCTTGACTTCCTCCTGAGATTCCCACCATCACAGAAGGTACAGGATGTTAAGAGGATTGGATTCCAACAAAGACAATGAGAAGTGGGCTTCAATTATCTACAGTTAGCACAACAGTTAGCCCATAAAATCAGTGTCCTGACCACCAACGAAAGGGCAAATCCAGACTAGCTAATTATTTGCATCTTAATCATCAGCCAAGTCATTGACATTGATCAGTTTAACTATTCTCCATCTGGCCTCAACATCTAAGGGGACTGCAAGCATTGGATGGAAATAAACTAAACCAGTCTCTTAAATATTTCGACTTGGCAATCTGTGACAATGCACTTAGTTCCACAAAACCTTTGAATTTCTACAATTGAGAAAGATGATGGAATAGTCTTCATTTTCTTGAATGAGTGTAGTTCCACCATCACTTGAGAAGCTTTTTGCTTCACATTATTCCATTACTTCCATTTCTGTGTCATGTGGACCACAGAAAAGATGAAGCAGTGGAGGTGAACTTTGGGTTTGGTATGACTTGGTTTTGTTAGTGATGTTACACAGAACTGCTACCATTTCTCAGCACAAACACAGGGATGTTTTCAGATTTTTGCACAATTGCAAGAGTCCCAAATTTATTAGTTGGGCTCCAATTGCCTATTTATTTCTCAGTATCCTGCTGCTAGAACCTAAATATCAGAGAGGCTCAGAAAAATGAAGAAAAATTGAATGATGTAACCAGATGTGCTGTATGACTAAATTTAAGCTGACATTCTGAAAAGCTAGAGGTAAGGTGTGCTCACTGTCAAAAGCTTTTTAAAGGAATTATGACTTCAGCTTGTAACTTGGTCGTACTGTTGCAGGGCCTGGCATCAATCAGTGGCTTGCTGGAAAGCTTCATCTAGACTTCTCGCCCCAATGGGGAATATGGATGCAGTGGACACTGCACAGAATGATCCAGGCCAGTGACCTCAGCCTGAGCTCACAGGCCTTGGAGATGAGGGTGGAGGAGAGAGGTTTGAGGCAGCAACAAGAAAACTAGATTTTGAAAAAAACTGGAGGATGACCATGGAGTTGTAAACTCTTTTGGCTGGCATGTTTTAGAACTTACATTTCATTCTGTTTAGTTATTTTACCTTGGCATATATTTCCTTACTAAAATCAAGGTTATGTGCATTCTTGCTGTTTTATCTTTGAGTCCCCTAAAATAGCATCCATAATTGTTGACAATGTTGAAAAATTCATGATTTGGTGTGAGAGCTTCTGGTGATATAATGAATAATATGAATCTATACAAATCATATGGCAATTATATGTACCAAACAGACAAAGTCTATAAACAAATTCTTGTTGCTGTGGTGTTCTGCAATTGTAAATTGCGACAGCTTATTCGATGTGTTCTTTGTGGAAACATAAGGATTGGAGTCTGAGTATATTTTGAAACCAACATTTGGCCCCAGTTTTCTTCAAGTTTTCTTGAATTTATTGGACAAATTCTAAAAATAAATGCTTGTTATTTGTGTGGGTTATTGATGTTGGTGTCCCATTGAATCTACTTTTAGAAGTGTAAGCTTAGACCTCGTGTATATCATCCATTCAATTAGATTATTCCAAAGCTTAAAATCACTTCAAAAAGACTCTCTTCAAAGTATGCTTTTCCTTGAATTAATTATTGGTAAGCTGCTGTGATTTGAAGCATGATAAAGTTCTGTTTCTTTGTGTATGTCTATATATGTTTGATTAATTTTCACTGAAGTATTTTTCACTGGGCCGGCGCGGTTAACCTAGTGGTTAGCGCAATGCTGTTACAGTGCCAATGACCCAGGTTCGAAACTGGCTCTGTCTGTAAGGAGTTTCTACGTTCTCCCTGTTTCTGCATGGGTTTCCTCTGGGTGCTCCGGTTTCCTCCCACCGTTCAAAAAGACGTACCAGGGGTTGTGGGTCAAGTGGGTGTAATTGAGCAGCATGGGCTTGTGGGCTGAAAGGGCCTGTTACCATGCTATACATCTAAATTTAAAATTAAACTGTAATATAAAAAAAATTAAAACTATTATTTTGATATGTAAATTGGATTTTAGATGTAAGCAGAATGGCTATTAAAGTCAAATTAATTTCTTGTGGCAGGGTTAGCTGTAGAAAAGTGCATGACCCAATAGGTTAATGTCTTGTGACAAATTGGATAGATTTTAGTGGCTTTGCCTTGTCATACACCTCACTTGCATGCTGAAGTAGCTGCTTGGTTTCATTATATGGGAATGGGTGTGTTACGATTGTTACAATCCCAAATTTCTGTCTTGTTTGGGCAAGTTAACAAAGAACCAAAGAGCTGGGTGTGGAAAGATAGGAATGTAAAGTTCTACAGAAACATTTATTAACAGAAGAAAAGGTGGATTGTTTGTTTGCATTAATAGCACCTAGAACTCTGGGAGTAGTTACATTGCTGGACTAGTAAGAAGGGGAGAGGTGTAGAAGAATAGACTGACATTTGAATCCAGATCCCACCTTGATATCTGGCAAATTTATATTGAATCAATTACATTAATCTTGATTTAATTCTCATACCAATAATGGCGACTGGAGTAAACCATTCTGTTGTAAAACCCTTCCTCTTCACTTAATGTCCATCAGGGGAAAACACTGTCAAATTTCTTGCCTGTTGCAACAAATTACTTCAAAAACAGTAATCTGAATAAAGAGCTAAAAGAAAAGTTCTGGATGATGTACCATCAATAGTTCACAAAAGGCTGAGTGGTGAAACAATCAGGTTTTTAATAGCTAAAGACCAGATCACTATCAAACAACCGTCCACCTTGACTGATCAGAGCAAAAGTAAAAGGGTATCCTGCAAGGGACTACCGGTAGGATTGGTCTCTGGAGGAGCGTCCAGTCAGTAGCAATGGTTTACCACAATGGAGCAACTCAGCAGGTTGAGTTGCATCAGTGGGAGAAAGGGAATTGTCAATGTTTTGGGTCAGAATTCGTCAAGACTTGATAAAGGGTTCCGACCAGAAGTGTCAACAATTCTTTTTCTCCCACTGATGCTGCTCAACCCCACTGAGTTCCTCTTGCAGTAACCAGAATGAAGTCGTATGTGTTTTCTGGCATCAAACCAAGCACCAAACAAGACAAAGCATTCCCAGCCCTGACACCCAGATCACCTGTGGAATTGGGAGACCAGTAAACAACAGCCTCCAGTGGACATACTCACTCAGGCAGCATCCCAGGCTTCTCTGTCGCCACCGTCACTTGCAGGCAGACCCAACAAAGCAAGTGGTATGGTAGGGCGCAGTTAGATGCAGTAGCCTTGGAAACTTTCAGCATCGAACAACTGCCCATGAAGTCTGGCATCTTCAACCATGAGCACTAAAAGTAGCAGAGACATCACCAGAAGTGGATTTGTGGCACAGTCATAATGATTGAGCTGTCTGAGCCTTGAAGGATATAGAAGCCAAGCTGGGTTAGTGCAAACCACCATTTAAAAAATGCCTGCTTGATCTCATCCACACTAATCTCTGTGTTACAAGTGTATTTATCCATGGCAGCATCTTTTTATGTGTGCGAATTCCCATCTTCACTCCTAGAGTTTTTGTTCTTCATCTTGTTTAGATGTATCAGATTCAGTAAAGATCAAAACTAAGTATCAATGAGGCAACCTGGGTCAACATCAGCTGCAGAATTATTTTCCACTACTTTCTGTAACACCGAAACACACTCCACACTCTCCATCTTCCCTAGTTCAATGAAGACCACATGCAAATTGAGAGCAGATGCAACTGTTTTAACCAGTGTATCTCAATGGTATTAAAAAAAACAGTGCTGGAAAGACTCAGATTAGGGAGTATCTATGGACATAGATTTTTTTTCCCCTCCCCACAGTTTCCTGCTCCACTGAGTGTTTCCAGAATTCTGTTTTATTTCAACTTTTCATCATCTGTAGTTGTTTGATTTTTCTCCTTTGCCAAGGCCATCTTATATTTTTTTGTGGTCTCAGATACACTAGTGGTGATATTCTTTCCATAATTAAGCCCTAAGTGATGCTGTTCACCACAACATGTAGCTCCATCTGCAATGGCCCTGATAATAAAGAAGCTTTTGACCAGGTGCAACTCCCCAGTCTCTTCAACACACAGATGTCAATGGTTCCATCGACAACACAGTTCCACTTTCTCACAGGCGACTAGTTGGGAGTGCAAATAACTCTCCATTTTGCCAGAGGATGTAAATCAATTGATTTGTCAAAAACAAACAATTGGTTCATTTCAATGGAGACACAAGAGTCATGGTGAAGGGTACAGACCTGAACTGTTGACCATCCTCTTTCTCCCTGTTGTGTTATTTACAGAGAACATGTGTGATTTTTTTTCCATTCTGAAGTGTCTCCCTACCTTCCCAGAGTGGCCATTTGCACAGGAATTACCAAAACTTCAAGTATCCGTATCACACCTCGAGTTTAATCAGAATACCTGAAGTGCGGTATTGTCAAAACCTGGATGTCCTATTCATTAGCCCATTATTCACAGAATGCCTGTAGTACTGTTTAGACCACAAGCGATCCATGAAAATTACTAGGAGTCGAGGAGGTAGAATGCCAGAACGGGAATTCCCGTTCATATCTTTTTACACCGAAATCTTCCAGCAGGTTCTTTTAGTATTCTGAATGTCGATGGTTGCATTTAGCAGAAGAAAAGTCATGAGAGTTTATAATATTTTTTTAAGCATATTTGGAAACTTCCTTGTGTCGTTAATTCCTTTGTCAGCCAGCTTAGATCTCCCAAAGCACTATTTCAAAAATGTACAAGTTACTTCAAAGGAAAATGTCCAAATCAGATATTCATAAATCAAGATTAAGGTGGGAAATTGATTTAGATAGAACAATAGATCAAAATGATTGGATAATGTCATGTAAAGATAATATGACAATAATTATTAATGTAAGATTAGTACAATATAATTTTTTGCATCATTTATATTTAACTCCTCAAAAATTAAAAAGATTTAATTTAATATCAGAGTTATGTTTTAGATGTGATAAAGAGATCCATTCTTTTTTTTCATTTGACTTGGCCGTTTTGGATACAAATTGAAGTAATTTTTGGAGAAGATATTTAAGGTAAAACTTCTGTTGGACCCAATATTATTTTTGTTGGGAAATATTAAGATGTTTAAAATTAAGATTAACTATGCATCAAATTGAATTTTTACATTAGCTTGTTTCAAGGAAATGTGTCGCTATTGCTTGGAAGTCTGATATGGATTTAGGGATTCAATGATGGCATATTGAAATTAAATCTTGTATTCCTATTGGAAAAATATAACATAGTCTTTGGAAATTTGGAGCCCATATCTGAAACATGTTGATTTGAAAATTTAAGCTCTCAATAGCTTGTCCTGGTAGTGGTTCTTGGTTTCACGGTGGTTGATTTGAATTTATATATTTATTTGATAATCTCCTTTTATTCTTTCTTTCTTTCTTTTTGGGGTAGTTGAGAGGGAGGGGGTGGTGGGGAAGGAGGGAGGGATTATGTAATTCATTATTGATTGAATGTAATTGTGGTTTTAAAATTTTAAATAAAATATTTAAAAAAAAAAAAAAATAAAATAAAATCTATGAAAGGCAGGAGTGGAATAGCAGAAGGGAGTCTTTTAGAAAAGCAACTTTGTGTAGCGAGGTCACTACGGCTACAGATAGGTTATAGCTCTCGATTATAGCCCTAAGGCTGTAGCTCAAATCCACAGGAGAAGAAAGACACACACACACTCCAGTAGAGTGTATTCGACACTGAGTTTATTCAGTGGCAGCTTTGACTTTTATAGTCAGCTCGGCAGTGTCACCACCAGGGTGTGGCTTGAGCGAGCCGGCTGCCGATTGGCTTTCTCGGATGCCCGGTCCCCAATTGGGCCTCCTGTGATCCACTGGCAGTGATTGGCCAATTTCAGCGCTCTGCCAGCGGCCTATGGACAGGGGTGTTTCAGCCCGCATGATGTTTTGCCGGTCGCCACATTCAACAGCCATTTCCTGTGTCAGCCCAAGGTGCAGTCCATGGGTCGCTACAATAGTAATTTTTTAACAAAGTTTTGTTAGCCATTTTCTTCTTTACAGATGCACATGATAATAATGTAACTTTCATTAAAATGTACTATGCCACCATGGCAGGTGACATCACTGTGACAAATTTGCTTTTGTCTTCTGCCTCCTTTAACAATAAATCTTTCCAAATTACTTCAGAAATACAATGAAACCAATGAGCTAAGATGAAGATTGATGGAGCAGTGAGTTAATACAGGAAAGGACAGTTCTGATAGCATTATAAAGATAAAATCTGCAGACGCTGGGGTCAGGTACAGTGCACAAAGACTGTACGGTGCAAAAGAAACTCAGCAGGTCGTGCAGGATCAGAACTTGGGCCCAAAATGTTAACTGCTTTTTACTTCCTGTGGATGCTGCGTGACCTGCTGAGGTTCTTGCATTTCAACCTTGTGCACAAGGTTGAAATGCAACAAGTGTAATAGCAGTGGAAAAATATAACTATGATAACCTTAACAAAAGGGGAACCATTCAGCATTAATTAAATTACATTTTGACATACAGCACGGTAACAGGTCATTTTGGCCCACAAGCCTGTGCTGCCAAATTTACACCCAATTAATCTACAAGCCCCCAGTGCGTTTCAAATGTTAGGAGGAAACTGGAGCCCACGAGGAAAATCCATGTAGAAACAGGGAGAATGTGCAAACCCCTTACAGACAGTGTGGGATTCAAACGCCAGTCCCAATTGCTGGTGCTGTAAAGGCGTTGCGCTAACCGCTATGCCAACTGTGTCGCCCCATGTCGAATATCTGATTAGCTTAAATATATCTAAATATATTAGTATATTTCAACATATGATCTTTTACATAGCACCAACCTGGGAAATAGAATCCTTCTAATTAGCTGTAACTACAACAGGTTGCTCAACATAGTTTCAGAAAAAAAAATTATTAAATGATACATTAACAACAGCACAAGTTTTCCATACAATAAATATAAATACAAGCTTTAAATATAAATCCAAGCTTTAAATATAAATCCAAGCTTTAAATATAAATCCAACCTTTGTTTAAACTTTAAGTTGACTAATTCCAGATCCTTGAAATGCTCGCAGTTCAATGAAGTTTATGCATTTGAACTGCTTTGTAATAGGGCTGTACATTTTCATATCCTCCTAAGTCATGGTCTAGTATCACTTTGTACAAAAGTACTGAATGAAAGTTACTCGTTTTTCTTTGACCATTAACGTTCAATATAAAACTGACTTGAAAGATCTGCAGTGAGATCTTCAACTCTACATAGGGATTTCTGAGCTGTTACTTTAGCAAACAAGAGAAAGAGAGAAATACATTTTAAATTATGTTGGCTTTGTTTCTAGGAAACCTTGGAAGTTATCCAAGTACTGCATGAGCATCTGTTAAGTTTTTCTTCCAATAGTGAAGCAGACAGGGAATTAAATACCTCCAGAGTCATTTCAGACATTATGCAATAGTGTTTGCTGGTCAAAGGATGATGCGACTTTGGAAAGGTAGTGTTGCTTTAATCCTCTCCATCAACACACCACTACTCACAACTCCCCAGATCCAAAGGACCAAACATAAGATGACAAGAGCAAAAGCAGATGTGCAGTGTTTAAAATGCCATGAAAAATACTCAGAATACTCATTGCTTTTCCGTCAATACTATCAAAGGTATGTGAATCTGTAGGTGCTTCTCATTGTCAGAAATTTACAACAGGGCCTAAAGTGATTCAAGAGAACAGAAACCTTTAACTTCCACTCCATCAACCCCCCCCCCCACCAGCACCCCCAGTCCTCCTCCAACATATCACTTTCTATCAGGGTGGAGATTGCTGGGCCTGACAGAGAATTTTAAAGGTACAACTTTATGAAACTTTAATTTGGCCACAAGTGGAGTACTAATCTCCACAATGTAGGAAGGAAGTGATTGTGCTCAGGTCCGGATTAAGCCAGTGCGGGTATGCCTGTAGCATATGTTATAAAGGGGCCCTAAATTTAAAAAAAATATACATAAATATTAACACACACAAAATCTTTACTTGCATAGTAAAGTAATACATTTTTTTTCATTTGCTATACACCTGCCAATCTGTAGCTGTACTACAAGGTCATCTACTCTACATCTTCTGCCTCGTGCATCTAAATGCAAAACCTTTAGCCCTGTATTTGTTACTTTTCTTGACTCTGTGTCCCTGTTGCATTGTATCTCATCTCCATGGCTGTAATTTTACCCTATCTGTCTGTCTTTCCACACAAACTCCCCTCTCAGGCCAGCGCAGCGCTGACCAGCAGGCAGCAATGCTTTGCACGAGGGGGACAGCAAGACTGCGGCAGCATTACCTTTCATGGAGTTCATCCAGATTCCATCCCCACTCCATGTTACTCAGGAAACCGCTGCTCATTTAGTCAGACGGCAGAAAGTACCGCCAACCCTTCTGCCAGAGCTGCTGCAACCCTCCATCTCCAACAACAGGCTAGTGGCAAATTAATCTGGGAGAATGAAGGAATTGAATAAACATTTGTAGCAGCACTATGCGGGGAGATGGAACTTTATATTTCCTACCTAAAGTACACTGTTTGACCTAAAACACAATGACACCTTGATTAAAGTAAAGCACAATGTAAAAACTTCAATCACAGTGCGTGCAGACTTTTGTGTTTTACTCTTTGACCTCCTGAGTTTTCCCCAGCATTATGTTCTTACTGCCTTCAGTATTGGATGTGTCCCAACAGAACTCATTCTTGTTTGTGTGCAAAACCACATCAAGACATTACCCTGGGATGAAACTCTAATATTCAGAATTAGTTCCCCAGGTTTTGTTGCCTTGAACTTTGTAAGTTAGATGGAGTTTGAGACTCATTAGCGCTTCACACTTCCCATCAACTTCAGACTAATTACATTTCAGAGTCGATCCTTCACTTTGCTTTTAAATATCTGATTCAACCTTCACATGTTGTTCTGGGTAACATTTAGACTGTTTGAGAAGCAGATTTACCCCTTTGAGGCCAAGTACAGGACACGTACTTTATTTCGACAATTGGCATTAATAGTTCTAGTGCAAAAAAAAACCCTCCAGCTTAAGAAGAAATGTAAAATGTAGATTGGGCTTATTATCACAATTGCAATGTGCAACAATGTTGGGGATACACAATAAAGGCTTGCAAGTATTTAGCACGGGGTCCTTGAAAATGTGGGGCCCGTAGCATTTGCTACTAGGTTAATCCAACACTGATTGCGCTGGAGAGGCTGAGAGGTGATAGAGAGATTGATAAAATCTTGAGGGGCATGGATGAAGTGAATGCTCGAAGTCTTCTTCCCAAGGAAGATGAGTCCAGAATAAGAGGGCCTGGATTTAAGTTTTAAGGTTTGAGGAGATAGATTTGAGAGGGAGCTGAGGGGCATCTTTTTCACTCAGAGGGCGGCCCATATCTGGAACAAGCTGCTCAAGGAAACCGTGCAAGGAGGCCCAGGTCTGACATTCAAAAGCTATTCAGACAAATTTATGGATAGGAAGGTTTTAGAAGGACATGGAGTAAATGCAGATAAATTGGACTAGCCCAGAATGCCGACTTGATCTGCATGGATTAGTTAGGCCAATGGGCCTGTCCCATGCTATGGCTCTATGAGACAGTGCAGCAGATAGTTACCATAACGTTGCCTGAGATAAATTATTGCAGTTTTGAAGCGTGTCTGGATAGGCCAGGTTTGTTTTTCTTAGAGTGGAGGAGACTGGTAGGGTACCCAATTAAAGATAAACTGTACCAGATTAGGAGGGGCAAAGATCAAGCAAATAATGAGAAATCTTTCCCCTTAAAAGATCTATCTAAAACAAGAAGATATAGATGTAAGGTGAAGAATAAAAGGATTAGAGAGGATCTGAGGTTTTGTATTTACTTGGGGTGGTTACAATTTGGAGCACCTTGCCTGAGAAGATGGTAGAGGATGTTTCTCTCATAACAATTAAAATTAAATAATAAAAAAATTAATGGTACTTCACAATAAAACCCATGCCACACAATCATACCCAATGAACCAACTAACACTGTAGGTTTTGGAAGGTGGGAGGAAACTGGAGCATGCAGGTCATGGGAAGAACATGCAAACTCCTTAAAAACAACATCTGATTCAAACCCGGCTTGCTGGTGCTGTATTTGCATTGCACTAACCACTACACAAAGAGTCCCTCCCAAAAAATATCCGGATGAGAACTTGAATCACCAAAGCATAGAAGGGTTTGGACCAAGTGACGAGAAATAGGATTAGAATAGGTGGCATGATAATAATGGGTATGAAGGGCCAAATGTCCTATTCCATGGCTGTATAACAATGCCCCTAGTATAATTGCTGAGAATGAAGATGTGTGCATATGCGGAGATTGCTCTGGGTGGCTAGAATACTGCAGCAATGACTGGCTGTGCTGTGTCAAAGAACTAAATTGAGAGGATGAGGTTAGGATCATTGACACAGGGAAGGAATAATATTACAAAATTAACTCTTTCCATTTATGATGTACCATGCACCTCAGTCAGAATCAAACCAATTTACATTAAAATAAGTTCGGTCTCCTTCAGTCCATGAAACATTAAAAAAAAATTTCGGAGCAGCTTCAATTGCTGCTCATCCAAAGACTTCAACCCACTTCCTCTGCTTTACAAACTTTTTTTCAGGTTATTCATAATAAGCAGGACACTTCTGCTCCCCACAGGATAGAAGTAAGCTTTGCCTTGGCACAACGTGCTGTGACGTTTGTATGACTAACCAGAAGCACAGTTCAGGTCATGACATTGGTGAGCTCTCAATCTGAAGCACAAATGAGTATTTTCTTGGCAAACAAAGTTCTTCACGCAGGTGGCCATGTATTCCAGTATTTTTTTTAAAAATGACTCAGTTGCTCCTTTAATTCAATTTAAAATATTCACCACAGGTGAAGGAACAGGATGCAAAAATATATCTGGTTACTGAATAGGTAATGCTTGTAAACCTGTAAGAATCATAATCAAAATGAAGTGTACAATTGACCAAAGTCATTTTACTAATGGTGATTCAGCAGCAGAGAAATGTTTTAAAAATTCAAAATTATTTTATTGTCGTGTAATAAAACTGAAAAAGTGAAAGAAAATTCTTTTAGTCTACCATAAAGCAGACAAAGATTTGCTATTGCCCGGTGCCCCTTACAGTCAGAGAAAGAGAAGCAAAAGAGAGCCTCACCAGAATCGCTGAGTGTCCATGGAACAAAACAATTATTTCTTAACTACATGTTCTCTGCCATTAAAAGACAATGAAATTGAATAATTGACCAAGAGCATCTAAAAAGCAGTGTAAGCTGTGTTTAAATGTAGCTCTTTCCATGAGACTCTGTCCTGTCCAGCCTCCCCCATCCTTTGGTAAACCGTAACTCATCCACAACTCTGCTTCCAACTTTTCACACTCATTCAATCCCATTCATCCATTAGTCTTGGCCATTATGGACTTCATTGGCTCCTGTCCAGCAACACTTCACTTTTAAAATTTAACATCCGTGTTTTAAATCCTTGCCCCACCCGATCTATACAATCTCTCACCCAGCACTGTGAGTCAGTGTTCTCTGTGTTCCTTTGGTTCTTGTGTTTCATGATTCCCATCATCCTATTAATGTCAGCTGCCCTCCTCTTTAGAATTCCCATGCTACCCACTCCACTCCCCTCTGTTTTCCTGTTAAGCCACTTCCTAAAAATTGTAATTCTTTGACCCTCACCACACCTGTATAAATTTTTAGGTTTAACATTTTGACTTTCATATGCATTTTATTCCTTAGAAAATTTTGATTACTTCATTGTCACAACATAGAGATAAAATATTGTTGTCATATTGAGTAAGTCATTAAAGCATGTGCTTAGTTACAGATATTGTACAGATATGGAGAGGTTGTCAGGGTTTGTACTAGCCATATAACATGACTCCGTGTTTAATGTTTCTCCAAATGAGGTGGGCATCTTGTAAATTTTTAGCTGTCTTGTACAATGCCCACACAGAACTGATCATATCTCCCTGAAAAGGCCACAAAAAACATCTCCATCACCTCCAATCCACATCACAATGGCTTTGTAACTGGAGTGATGTCAATAATTACACCACTGCAGGATGCACAAGTCTGGAGACTGAGTTTCCCTGAAAGACATGAAAACAGGTATCACTCAAATTTCTTCATGCCATTTGCTGGAGCACAGGAATTCCAGAAGCATTTATGCTGTGGTATCAACCTGTCCTGTGCATGCTCAGACACCTCTTCCTATGCGAGATATAGTATGCAATCTGTTTAAACCTAGTGCTCAAGGGGCAATCCCCAGATTGATTAATTATTCTCACTTGGCATTCTGAAAGAAGTACATTCACAGCTTAAAGGGTGTTTGGTTGGCTTTGTCGCTTGAATAATGGCAGCATTCTTTTGAAGATCAGGATCTGACACAATGAACAAGTGTAGTAAACTGAGGAATGTACCACACCTATATTGACATCAGAGGGCAAATACATTATTTTGCTGTGCAGTAAGATACGCAAAATGTAACTTGGCATGTGGGAGTACTGAGGTATTGTAATGCACAGTAGCAAGGGATGATTTAAGCCACAGTTCCTGTCACATCAGTTCTTGAACTGAGCAGGGGAAGTTGCAAACGATATGTTTCAGAAGGTGTTTTTTAAGGAGGCCTCCGCTTTGAGGCTGGCTCCATCCACGCAGAAAAATCTGCACCTACCTTTTCATAGAGCAGCCCTAAAAGGCTACTCCAGCGTTGCTCTTATGCTGAGTGGCTCCTCGATGTGTCCTCCAGAGCCAATGTAGGTGGGGCAACTGTTGCCGTGGTGCAGCCTGTCAACATAATGGCATAAATACGTGGCGAACAATGGCTGTCTTCGTTACCCATAATCCCCCACTCAGCTGGAACCGCTGAGATTATGGGTAACAAAGATGGCCATTGAACCGCCTTCTTCCTGGATCTGCCCCTCCGGCTTGGCGCTGGAAGTGGAACAGTGGCTGGAGGTTTCTGCATTGCTAAACCCTGTCCAGCCCCCTTCCCCCTGAGTGAGTGGAGGGGTCATGGAGGGAGAGGGGGTTGAGTGACGGGGGAGATCTTTCTTTATGCAGGAGCCTTGGCTGTCACTCAGTGCAGAGCCACCACCTCTTACAGCACACCAAAAGCGTCAAGGACATGTTACCATGACAAACAGACTCTACAACATTGTCACTCATGTCTTGTCATGCTCAGAATATCACAGATTATTTTTAAAGCAGACCTGATTATTCAGTGCAAACCTAATAAAATACAATAAAGAATGCTTGACTTGGCTAGTTATTGTAATTCCTCAACATCTTCAAACCTCTAGCTTTAAGTCTAGTCAAGTCAAGTTGTGTTTTTTTTGTCATTCATACCATAGCCATTGCAGTGTACAGTGAAAGTGACCATGTAGCTGATTATTTACATGCTGAATTACATTAGAATTTTTTTATAAATAGATTACTTATAAATATCATGTTAATATGCTAACCTTTTGTCCCCAGAGTTCAGAAGCCTCACGGCTTGGGGGAAAAAGCTGCTTCACATTCTGGTCATGAGAGCCTGAACGCTTCAGTACCTCTTCCCGGATGGCAGGAGGGAGAATGGATTGCGGGTGGGGTGTGTGGAGACCTTCACAATTTTTATATCTTTCTGCCAACAACATCAGTTATAAATGTCTATCATGGTAGGGAGAGAGGCCCCAATAATCCCATCAGCAGTCTTTACTATCCGCTGCAGGGACATGAGTTCTGGGATGGTGTAGTTCCCGAACCAGGCAGTGATGCAGTTACGTAGGATGCTCTCAATTCATCCCCTGTAGAATGTAGTGAGGGTAGAAGCTGAACTTTCCTCAACCTCCATAGGAAGTAATCGTGTTGTTTGACCTTCTTGGTAATGGATCTTGTGTTGGGGGACCAGGAGAGATTCTCTGCTAGGTGCACACCAAGGAATTTGGTGCTCTTGACTACCTCGATGGTGGAGTAAGACTAATTGCAAAAGAGAACAAAGGCAGTGAAGTGGGAATGCAGCAAAATCAAAGTGGAGCGTGACTGGTTTGGGCAAAAGTTCATCTGTGTCCAAACATGTCAGGAACAGGCAAGGGGTGACAATATTCCAGTTCCAAAATCTGCATTAATTACTAAATATGGTTGATTGTGCCATGGATACTCATTCTCACGCATCTGATATACCGCTATGTTTGCGTGTAAATATGAAGTCTTGGGTCACAGGTGGACGGCGTCATTGTGACATTATCAGCCCGCCCCTAGCCAGCCACTTGCAGCGGCAGTACATTTATGAAGCAAGGTGGAGCGCTCCGCTCAACCTCTGGCACAAGCCTGAAGAAGGATCGGAGTCAGCATCTTGGAGCCACTTGCGATATGAGGGTAGGGTCAGCGACGTGAGGGTGGAGACTCCCTTTATGGTCGCATTTCTTTTTACTCTATAAAAGGGCCTAGAGATACACAGGAGACGATCATATACTCACTGAGACTCGCTTCCCCTTTTATCTGTGGGTCTGCATTTCTCCCCTGCCATTTCATTTCTTCAGGCACCTACCTCCTTTTTCTCAAACCTTGAAGAAAGGCTCAAGCCCGAAACATCAGTAATATATCTTTACCTCCTATGGACGCTGCAAGACCTGCTAAGTTCCTTCAGCATTTCTGTGTATTTGCTATAATCACAGCATCTGCAGACTTTCGCTTTACTCCAAGTTAACTGCACTTGTACATATACATACTGTATGTGAATGATTTGAAACATAATTTAAAAAAAATAGTTTGAATTTATCCAAACTTCTAATCCATAAATGGTTACATCATTTTTTATATTTAGTTACAGTAGCAGATAAAACGTTTCTGGGAATGTCATCCATCAGAACTTAATATACTGTATCTTCTGATTTTATTCTGTGTGCCATGGATACGCTCTGAAATATTTTCTGATCTTGCCAGTCACTCTGAATGCAAAGCAAGTCCCCAATTTAGCCAAGCCATTCAGGGACTTGGATCCATGCTTTGCCTGCCTGGGCTAATGACTACATGGATGTGCTTTTTGCTTAAAGAAAGAGATTCATGAGTATTTGGGTTAGCCCAAACCCCATCAACTACCCAGTCCATACATCTTAGATGTCAAGGAGCAGGAACTGTGAAATGACTGTCAATCAAATTGCTGTAAAGCAATTGCATTACTGAGATGGGCAAATCTCATGATTTAATAGGAAGAGGGTTGCACAACTCTTCATAAAGTTATTTATAAAACTTGGGATGTCATATTAAGAGGTTGGTTACTTCCAGTTACCTTGTCTTCCTTCATCCCCTCACCAAAACAGAATGGCTTTTTTTGGTCCAGTTTCCTCCCACATCCCAAGGGGGTTGATAGGTAAATTGGCCACTGTAAATTATCCCAAATATATATATGTGAGTTGTAGGAGACGAATATTTCAATGGGGAAAGCTGCTCCTCATACAGAATGTTTCAAAGGTCCCAAATATGTACTTTTGATTGGGGTTCATGAAATTTATTTCAGAGATTGGAAGGGCAACGTATGACTTTCCCATCTATTTCAACAGTGCACTTAAGTTCTGAAGACTTTTCGTTATAGTAAGGCTGATAATGATAAACTTGTTGAGTAATGTGTATTCAAAGCAATGTTTACCTAAAAGCAATACAGTGTGCTGGAATTGTTCTGTTCTCACTCTCTGGAAGGAGAATAATACTATAGCTGCCAAAGTTTCTTAGGAATTTCAACCCCAGTGTCTTCAACTCTGGGAAACAAAGTTCTCCAGATACCTAACTAAGAGCAGAGAAGCACAACTATTGTGGATGCTGGAATTTTAAGCAAAAAAATGAGAAGCTGGAGAGATTCAACAGGACTGGCAGCATCCATAGAGAGAAATGGTTAGTTAAAATGGAGGAAATCACATGAGTGGGAGAAGAGGAGAGAGGTTGCAAAGAAAAGTGAGACCAGGAGCATGTTAACATAGAACAACACAGCGTAGTAAAGGTCCTTCAGGCCTCAATGTTCTGCTAACCCATATATCCTTTCCTTAAAAAAAAATGTACTAAACCCTCCCTACCCCATAACATTCTATTTTTTCTTTCATCCATGTACTTGCCTAAGAGTCTCTTAAATGCCCTTAATGTTTCAGTTTCCATCACCATCCCTGGAAAGGCATTCCAGGCACCCACAACTCTCTGTTTTTTTAAAAAAACTTAACCCTGATGTCTCCCCTAAACTTTCCTCCCTTCACTTTGTACAATTTATCTTCTGATGTTTGCTGATCCTGTCCTGGGAAACAGGTGCTGGCTGTCCACCCTCATAATCTTGTAGACTTCGATTAAGTCTCCTCTCATCCTTCTTCGCTCAAAAGTGGAAAAACCCAGGTCTGCTAACCTTGCTTCATAAGGGTTTTTCCCCAATCCAGGCAACATCTTGGTAAATCTCCTCTGCACCCTCTCCCTAACTTCCACATCCTTCTTATGATGAGGTGACCAGAACTGAACACAATACTCTAAATGTGGTCTTATGAAAGATTTGTAGAGTTGTAACTTGACCTCTGTAGTCCTGAATTCAATTCCCCTATTAATGAATCCCAGCATCCCATAGGCCTTGAGGGATCTTGAAGGATGTATAGCTTTGGATTTGGACCCCAAGGACCCTTTATTTATCCACATTATTAAATAACCGACCATTAACCCTGTACTCAGCCTTCTGGATTGTCCTTCCAAAATGCATCACTTCATATGTATTTGGATTGAAATCCATCTGCCACTTTTTTGCCCAACTCTATATCCTGTCTATATTTTGTAACCTTTGACAACCTTCAGCTCCATCCACAACTCCTCTGAGCTTAATATCATTCTAAAATATACTAACCCATCCATCCACCTCTTCATCCAGGTAATTTATAAAAATCACAAAAAGCAGAACCCGGCGGTACTCCACTAGTCACCGACCTCCAGGCAGAATGCTTTCCTTCCACTCTGACTCTCTGCTTTCTTCCTACAAGCCAATTTTTTATCCATGCAGCTAATTTTCCACTGATTCTATGACTTTCTGAAATAGTCTCTCGTGGGGGACCTTGTCAAATGCCTTGGTAAAATCCACGTAGACCACATCTACTACCCTACCCTCATCAATTTCTTTTGTTACCTCCTCAAGAAACTCAATTAGACTCGTGAAGAATGACTTCTTTTCACAAAGCCATGCTGACTATTCTTGAGTAGACTGTACTTCTCCAAATGCTTATAGATCCTATCCTGTCCATTAGTTTGCACACCACTGACATAAGATTCACCAATCTATAATTCCTAGGATTCTCCGTACTACCTTCTTTAAACAAGGGGGCTACATTTGCCATTCTCCAATCCTCCAGCGCCCCCCTCCCCACCGTGTCCAAAGAGGATTAGAAAATCATAGCTACTGCCCCAGCTATCTCTTCTCTCACTTCCCATGGCAGCCTGGGGTATATCGCATCGGCCCTGGGGACTTATCAATCTTGATGTTTCTAAGAAGATCCAACACTTCCACTTCCTTAATCTCCACATTGTCCTGCACACATGCCTGTTCAATTTCAACCTCACCATCATCAAAGTCCTTTTCACTTGTAAATACTGATGCAAAGTATTCATTTTGGACCTCCCAAATCTCCTCCTCCTCCAGGCACATGTTGCCTCCCTTATCATTTTCCTTCATTCCCATCAGGCAGTGATGGAAACAGTGGAACCGGATTGAGGTGGAGGTTACTTTAAATAGGCAAATTCAATGTTCTTAGAGTGTTTTGTGTGAAACAATTCAAATGAGTTTGAGTAGCATGCTAATCCAGGTGCACTGCTGTAGAACTACCAGAGTTTGGATCAATATCACAGAGGGACCAGTTAAGGATATGAAAAAAATATAATTTCTCCTAGATCAGAGTTGATCCATTCTGAATTTGTGCATATGCCACACTAATGTAGGACAAGCAGAAGAAATTATGACCCAGATCTGGTCATCATACACCGAATACTCAGCAGAATGGCATCTTGTTTTGGGCCAAATACAGGCAAATGGGATGAGTCCCATATGGCATTTTGGTCAGCCTGGATGTTGGGCCGAAAGGCCTGATTGTGTCGTGTGCTGATACACCTGCTATAGCTTCCCATAGGGAGCTTTCCTAAGACTACAAAAGAGTGCCAGCAATGAATAACCAGCAACTTTAATAGCACCTGGAAGGACTAACATTAAAGGAATCCATGAATGAATGGCTATCTGGTTGACAAGCTGGAGAAAAGCTTGTGGCATAGATGATCTGACCTGTTGGGCAGAAAAATTGCAGACAGATTCTAATCCAGAACAGTATGATATAATGCAGCCAAGGAGGTGCAACAAGGCAAGGGAATATTACAATAAATGGATATTGACAGGCTTGGAGAAGTAGGATCTTCTAGTGTATGTCCAAAGGCAGCAGTGCAAGTGAATAAAGGTGGATAAAAAGACATATAATTTATTTTCCTTAAAATATTTAGAATTTATAAGCAAAGAAGTATGCCACAATTATTTACATAATACAGATAGACTATTGGTCACCAAGACAGGAGAGTGCTGGAGAGGGTACAATAGAGATTTGCAATATATTGCTGGGATTATAAACTTGCAGCCACAAGGATAGATTGGATAAGCCAGAGTTATGTCCTTGGAAACAGAAGAGGCCAAGAGAACACTTAATTAAGGTGCCTTAGTAGAAAAAAATAGAAATAATCTAGATCACCCAGTAGAATATCAAAAACACAGATGGCAAATTTTTAGAGTTATGAGATAAAATGAAAAAAGTGTTCATTATGCAGAGAGTGGTGGTGATTGGAACTCGCTACCCTAAGAAAGTGGTAGAGGTAGAAATCCCCATCGCCTTTAAATGGGACTTCAAGGTGAACTTGAGGAACTGTGACCTGCAACCTATAGATCTAGTGCTGGAAAGTGGGCTTGGGCTGCAGCATTTTGTCTTGACTAGCACAGGCATTCTGGACTGACTGGCTTATTGTTGTAAATGTTCTCTTAATTCCATGATACATGACCACTATAAGTTCAAAAGCATTGAACCAAATGGACAAGAATTCCACCAAAAAATAATTTGTTTTGCAGGCCCAACGATAAATTGTCAAGGTTTACTGGTAACAACTGTAAATAATTAAATTTAGGTTCCCTCATGTTGAAAATGTAAATCAGTGGATTATCAGAACAACATTTGGTTTTAAATGCATGGTATAACAATTTTATAAGCATGGGAAAGAGACTCAAATAATATAGATAAGAAATACGAGCAGATGATCCAAGGAAGTAAACTCCCAATCCTGGCTTTGTTTGTCTGGCAGAATCCAGAATAATGAATAATGGCAAGTTCACTGTAATAAAAAGCATTCTCCTCCATCTCTTTGTTCAAGTGAATATATACAGTGCATCATTCATCTGTTCCGATAAAAAGAAAAAAGATAATACCTGAAATCTGAAGTACAGAGAATGCTGAAAATGAACAATTCAGTCACTGTCAGAAAGGACAGAAGAATGATTCAGCAGAGAGAGACCTCAGCATCATTACCGAGCTTTAGAAGAGAATTATACCTGAACCATTTATCTTTTTCAGCTGTAGATACAGTATGTCTCATTGTATTTCCAGCATCATCTGTGCTTGTATAAATTTAATTTGTTCTAAATACTTTTATGAATTTGCATTAATGTTAGAACTGTAGCGGCAGCTACACTGCTACTGAAAGAACACACAACCAGACGGGTTGAGCTCAGTGAGCAGAGCTGATTTATTGCAGGCTGCTGGGCTGGACTTGTACTCCCAGCCCAGACCTGGTTGAGAACCGTGCTGGGGGGCGCTGATGTCACCTGGGTGTCTACGTGGTCCCCCAGTGCGGACTTCTGAGCCCTGTGCTGAGAAGAAGGGGAAAACCCCGACAGCGCCATTTTGGCCGGCTGCCCCGCTGTGTAGATTACAAGCGGGGCCGGTTCGCCTGCCTAGTGGTGTGCCGCCACACAGGCCCACACCCCACCCCCCAGAACCAGCACCAATGTTCTTTTGAGCTGGGCGGCCTCGCTTCTTGGGCTGGGCCATAATCACTGGTTCGGTGGGGTCGAGGTGTGCTGGCTTCAGCCTATCCACAGTAAACAGTTCCTGCCTGCCGCCGATGTCTAGTATGAACTTAGACCCTGAACGCTGGACAACGTTTTAAGGCCCCTCGTAAGGTCTCTGCAGAGGTGCCGCGGGTGGGCCCCGCCGAATAAAAATGTACTCTGCAGAAAGCAGCTCGCTGGGGACGTGAGATGGCCGTGTGCCATGTCTGTGTGGTGGTGGGAGTGCAAAGGAGTCCAAGCGGGCCGTGAGGTGGGGAAGCAGATCATGCGGCAACCGCTGGAGGTTGTGAGGCGTGTTGATGAACTCACCAGGAAGTGCCAGCAGTGCGCCGTAGACCAGCTCAGCTGATGACGCCTGCAGATCCTCCTTGGGCGTGGAGCAAATGCCCAGGAGCACCCAAGGCAGTTCGTCCACCCAGTCGGGACTAGTGAGGCGGGCCATAAATGCCGAATTAAGGTGGCGGTGCAGACGCTTTACCAGCCCATTGGCCTGTGGGTGATAGGTGTGGTGTAGCTCCATCCCCAACCTGTTGGCGAGCTGTGCCCAGAATGCAGAAGTGAACTGGGCACCCCGATCGCTGGTGAGGTGATTCGGAACACCGAACCGGGTGACCCAACCGTGCAACAGCGCTCGGGAACAGGAGTCCGTGGAGGCGTCCGGCATCAGGATTGCCTCGGGCCAACAAGTGGTGCGGTCCACCACCATGAACAGGTAATGGTTGCCTTGGGAAATGGGTAAGGGCTCGTCTAGGTCCACATGAATGTGGCTGAACCATTCCCGGATGTGCTCAAACACTTGCACTGGTGCCCTGGTGTGCCTGTGTACCTTGGACATCTGGCAATGGGTGCATGTTATGGCCTAGCCCACAATCTGCTTCTGCAGCCCGTGCCAGACAAACCGCTCTGCCACTATCCGGACCGTGGACCTGATGGGCGGGTGTGAAAGGTCGTGGATGTGATGGAAGACTTGCCTGTGCCACTGCTGGGGGACCACTGGCCGCGGGGTGCCCATGGAGACATCGCACAGGACGGTGCTTCCACTGCTTGGAGTCGGAAGGTCTAGGAACCGCAGGCCTGTGATTGCAGTCCTGAAGGCTCACGTCTCCTCGTCAGATTTCTGGTCTCGGGTGAGCTGGTCGAAGTCAAGGCTGGGCATCAGTGCACAGATGGCCGGTCGTGAGAGTGCATCGGTGACCACATTGTCCTTCCCCGCCTTGTGCCGAATGTCGGTGGTAAACTCCGACATGAAAGAGAGGTGACGCTACTGACGGGCCAACCAGGGGTCCTTCGGCATTGTGAGTGCCTGGGTGAGGGGTTTGTGGTCAGTGAAGATGGTAAAAGTCCTCCTCTCCAAGAAATAGCGGAAATGCCGCACCGCCAGGTATGTGCCCAGTATCTCACAGTCAAAAGTGCTATACTTGTGCTCTGGTGGGCAGAGAAGCCAGCTGAAGAATGCTAGCGGCTTCCATTGTCTGTTCACCTGCTGCACCAGGACGCCGCCGACGGCTGTGGCAAAGGCATCGACGGAGAGCTCCATATGCAGGTTGGTGTGGGGGTGGACAAGCATGGTAGCCTTTGTGAGGGTGTCCTTGGTGGCCTCGAATGCACTGAAGGCCTCTGGGGTCCAGGTGAGCATTTTGTGCTTGGCTGCGATGAAGCCGAATAGCGGCTGCATGATGTGCGCAGCTCCCAGGGTGAATCGGTTGTAGAAGTTGACCATACCCGCGAACTCCTGCAGCTCCTGGAGATTGTCCAGATGTGGGAACTCCTTGATAGCAGTGACCTTCGTAGCGGCGGGTGTGGCTCCCTCAGCTGTGATGGTATGGCCCAGGAACTGCACGGACTCTTACCCAAATTGGCACTTGCCTGGGTTGATGGTGCGGCCGAAGTCGGCCAGTCGGGAGAAGAGGGTGCGCAGGTGGGCCTTGTGTTGCGCCCGATCCCTGCTGGCAACGAGGATGTCATCTAAGTAAATGAAGACGAAATCCAGGTCCATGCCCACTGAGTCCATGAGGCGTTGGAAGGTCTTCAGCCCGAACGGCAAGCAAAGGAATTCGAACAAGCCAATGGGGGTGATAATGGCCATCTTGGGCATGTGTTCAGGGTGCACCGGGATTTGGTGATACCCACACACCAGATCAAGCTTGGAGAAAACTCTCGCACCATGCAGGTTTGCCGTAAAGCCCTGGATGTGATGGATGGGGTAACGGTCAGGAACTGTCGCCTCGTTGAACCGTCAATAGTCTCCGCAGGGGCGTCAGTGGCCGGAGGCTTTCGGGACCAGATGGAGCAGCGAGGCCCATGGGCTATCAGACCGCCGAATGATCCCCAGCTCCAACAGATACGAAAACTCCTCCTTCGCCACCTGGAGCTTGTCGGACGGGAGCCGGCATGCCTTGGCGTGAACTGGTGGGCCATGGGTGGGGATGTGGTGGAACACCCCATGGCACGGTGAAGCAGCAGAGAACTGTGGCCTGAGGAGGGTCGGAAAATCGTTCAGGATTCGCTGGAACTAGTCTCTGGGTGTGCTGATCGTGTCCATCTGCGGCTGCTCTGTGCGGGAGACATCGAGGCGAATGGCCTGGAAAGTATGGACGTCCACCAGAAGCTTGTGGATGAGGAGGAAGTTGGCACCCAGGATGGCGGTCAGAAGGGACGAGACGGTGAACCTCCACGAGAACTTTTGTTGGCCAATCTGGAAGTGGACTGTCTTGTCTCCATATATCTGGATCTCTGTTGTGTCAGCCGCATGGAGGGGAGGTCCTCGAGGCCGGTTCCTGGACTCAATGGCCGTGGCAGGGATGATGCTGATCTGGGCTCCAGTGTCAACAAGTCCCGCAGGTAGAGGAGGCTGTGTCCTTGGCCAGCCACCACAGCCATTAATAGCGGCTGGCCTGCTCGTTTCCCTGGAATGAGCAGGGCTGAAGACACTTCCAAGCCTTGGCTCCCCACCACTGACTGTAGAAGCAGAGGCCTGGAGCGGATGGCGTGCCCTTGGTTATGCTCTTGGTGGCCCCTGCATGGGCTGGATGCTCTACTGCAGCGCTAGGGGTGCGCTTGGCGTGGTCATGCCCGTGCCTCATGACCTGTTGGATCGCCGAGCCCTCCGGAAATTGCTCGAGCCATAGCTCTTGGGCCCTTTGAGCAACCTTCCTCAGGTTGGTAAAGCCCTCTTAGGCCATTATTGGCCAGATGTCCTCTGAGAGATGGTCAAGGAAAATGTGCTCGAAGAGTGGGCAGTTGGTGTGATCACCCATGAGCGTGAGCATCTCATCCATCAGCTCCATGTCCCCCAAGGCATTGAGGTGAATCATCCGAGCGGCACGCTGGCACCTGGATAGTCCGAGGGATCCAGTGAGCACTCGCTTGATGGTCTCGTATTTGTCTTCGGCAGGTGGGTGCTGAACGAGGTGCAGCATATGTTTGGCAGTGGCCTGGTCCAGGGCAGCGACCACATGGTAGAATTTGGTCATGTCAGATGAAATCTGGTGGAGGTGAAACTGAGCCTCTGCATGGCCGAACCAGGTCTCCAACTCCTGGACCCAGAAGTCAGGTAGCTTGACAGCTATAGCACTGATTCCAGGTTCGCTCATGATGGGTTCAAAGATGTTTGAACTAGTCGGGATCACCAATTGTAGTGGCAAGAAAGAACACACAACCAGATGGGTTGAGCTCAGTGAGGAGAGCCAATTTATTGCAGGCTGCTGGGCTAGACTTATGCTCCCAGCCCAGACCTGGCTGAGAGCCACAATGGGGCGGGGGGAGGGAGGAGGGGCGCTGACGTCACCCGGGCATCACGTGGTCCCCCAGCGCGGACTTCTGAGCCCTGTGCTGAGAAGAAGGGGAAAACCCTGACGGCGCCATTTTGGCCGGCTGCCCCGCCGCGTGGATTACAAGCGGGGCCGGTTTATCTGCCTAATGGTGTGCCGCCACCAAACCATAAAACTTCAGCTTTACGGTGCTTCAATTTTGCTCAGAATGACTTCGATGATTTGCACGTGACCAAGGCATGCTTTAATGGAAGAACACCTTCCTTCCTTTAATGTATTTCTTTCATTCTGAGTGTATTGTCTTAGGTATTATCTTAACATTATCTGCCTTCACCATTAAACATGCAGCTAAATTTTCACTCCAAAAACCATCCACTTGAGGTAAATAATTTAGCAGGTAATTTTTAAATCTCCTTTTACAGTAGTCTGGAAAATATGTGCAGCATTTCTACGTATGTTTGTCAGCCACTACTTATCAAGGATTTGCATCATAAGCTGATTCTGGTATTTGTAGTTTGAAGATCAATATTTATTAATTCTTTAAACATAAGCAGACATTTGATGGTCCATAAACAGGCAGGGCATGGATCATCAACTGAGATCCTGGTTAAGTGGAAGAGAAGGTTGGGTTGTCTGTGAAGGGAGATGGTGATCAAGGATGTTGTCAGAGACCAGCAGTGGCATCACAATCAAGTTAGATGAACGTGAAAGGGTGGTTATTGAGTGGCAGGGAAAATATTGAGGACTGGTGAAGTGAGGAGGAAGTCTTTAGTTACAGGTGACCAATCTGAAGCTGGTTCCTTAGGGCTGGGTTGTGTTTGGAGAGGCCGCTTTATCTCAACGCATGCCTCAGATACATGTTGTGGAATAGTTCTTTGCAAGTATCATGCATCACCCACAAGACACATATGCCTAGATCAAAGTTGCAGAAATACATTGAATGTCACCTCACAAGTCTAGGCAACTCCACGCACTAATATGCAAGATGCTGATTCAGATTCAGAATCAAAATTTATTATCATGAAAAGTCATGAAATTCGGTGTTTTGTGACAGCATCATAGTGTAAACATTCATATTCTAACCATCTTCAAACAATAATATAATAAATAAAAATACAAGTGCACGAAAAGTAAGGCAGTGTCTTTTGTTCATTGATTATTCAGGAATCTGATGGCAGTGGGGAAGAAGCTGCCCTTTGCCTCTGAGTGCTTATCTTTAGGCTCCTGAACCTTTTTACTGATGGTAGCAGAGTGAAGAGGGCATGGCTTGGGTGATAGGGGTCTTTGAGGATAGTGGCTGCTTTTTTAAGACACCACCTCCTCATGTGGATGTCCTTGATGGAGTGAGGTCTGGTGCCTGTGAAGTCACAGGCTGAGTTACCAACCTTCCTTGTCCTGATATTTGGAGACAACGATGCAACCAGCTAGAATGCTCTTCATGGTAGTTTTTGAGTCTTTAGTGACACATCAAATCTCCTCAAACATCTCACAAAGTATAGCCACTGGTGAGCCTTCTTCATGATTGCATCAACTTGGAGGCTCCAGGACAGAGCCTCGGAGATGTTGATACCCAGGAATTTGAAGTTCTTGACCATCTCCACTACTGAGCCGCGATGAGGACTGGGTCGTGTTCCCCTGACTCCCTTCTGAAGTCCACAATCATCTCCTTCATTTTGCTAATGTTAAGCACAAAGTTGTTGTTGTGACTCCACTCAGAGAGCTGCTCTATCTCCCTCTTGTACGCTTTGTCATGGCAGTTTGTGATTCTGCCGACAACTGTGGTGTCATCGGCAAACTTGTAGATGGCATTGGAATTGTTCCTAGCCACACAATCATGGGTGCATAGTGAGTAGAGCAATGGGCTAAGACATATCCTTGGGGAGCACCTGTGTTGATAATCATTGAGGAGGAGATATTGTTTCCAATTCGTACTGGCTGTGGTCTTTCGATGAGAAAGTCAAGGATCCAGTTGCAGAGAGGGGTACAGAGGCCCAAAGTTTGTAGTTTATTGACCAACACTGAAGGAATAATGGTAGTGAAGGTTGAGCTGCAGTTGATGGTGCTAATAGAAAATTATAGACATTGCAATCCACAGAGTTAGTCCAAATTTCATTTTGGAAGATTTTTTTCAGGAACTCAGTCTTATCTAATATATATTTGTGCATGTATGTCTGTGTGTTTGTCTGTTCTCCATGGAAATCAATATGGAGCACTCTAGAAATGTCCAAGGAGGTTCATTAGGGATAGGATTTGATGCTGAATGTCATGACCACATTGAATTTAACCTTTAAGGTCATATGAAGTTCAAAAGTGTTTTTTGACCAGCTTGCACTGACTTGCATTATAATTGTGGTCATATTTGATGCTGAATGTCATGACCACATTGAATTTAATTTTTAAGGACATATAAAGTTCAAAAAAATTTTGAACTTGCATCAAGGACTCCTGTAT
This sequence comes from Narcine bancroftii, assembly GCF_036971445.1. Lineage (NCBI taxonomy): Eukaryota > Metazoa > Chordata > Chondrichthyes > Torpediniformes > Narcinidae > Narcine > Narcine bancroftii. The sequence continues at coordinate 113,359,093 of NC_091471.1, read as the reverse complement.
CAATGTACAATCAGAATAAAAACAAGTGGCCAAATCCAGTTCAATATGGGCCCAAAAAAGTGAAACAACATTGGTAGAAGCTCTTCACAAGCCCGTAGAGTTAGAGAAAGGAGAAAGCAAGAGACAACAGTGGACCATCAGTCTCACCTCACTGTTGATGCTTCCAGACAAGCAAGGAGCAGGCAGCAGGGAACAGAACAGCAGCGATATGCCCATCTCAGTGCTCAGGCCTCCAGACAGGCAAGGGGCAGGCAACAAGGAACAGAACAGCAGCAATACGCCTATCTCAGTTTTCCTCTGTTACAAGGAATATAAATGTTCTATTTGGAATAAATTATATTTATGCAGAATTACCATGAAGATTTTGTGGTATTTTGTTTCAATCATGTAGTCAACAACTGAGTGTTTTATTTCCTGGGCTACACCAGGTATCCAGCTGGTGATAAAATAAATGTTGCAACACGCTTCCAAATCTATGGCTTTGGTGTCAGTCATTAGCTTTGGTTTCTCAGAGTGGTGTTCTTGACTCTTTGACAAAAGGCTCTGGATTCAAGTCCCTTGAGCGCAAAATCTAGCCTGGCTCTGAATCTGAGGACATGCTCACAGTCAACAGTTTTGCTTTTGGTAAACCCAGGCCTTGATAAAGTGGGATAATTGAAAAAAGAAGTAGTGAATCTGTTTTAGCCAACATTCATTCCTCAAAATGCATCTAAAACTTGCCATCAAATTATTTATTCAAGGAAGTTTGTTCTACATAATTTGACAGCTACACATCCTGCATTGCAAGAACAACTTCACTTCAAAAGAAGCTCAATTGGTCATAAAGTGTTTTGCCAAATCCTAAGGTTGTGAGAACTTTCGTTTGACAATAAATGAGGATCCTAAAATGACTGCTATGATAGATAGGCCTCGTTTCCATTGGGGGCTGTGTTATTGCACTTGTTTAGGTATCCACTGCCGTTTTCTGTGCAAAAATAATGACAGAGAAAGCAGGAGGTATTTTGACACTAATTCAGTTGTGCCAAAATCCCTGCAGCTATCTTCCTAATAGTTAAACAGAAAAGTCTACAGACACTGTGATTGTAGTGCTGGAGAAACTCAGCCAGTCACACAGTAGGCCTTTTTATGGTGAAACACCTCATTATGATGATGACCTATAAGGCGGATCCTGTGGTGCCTTTATGCAGAACTGAGTTGGGAGCCAGCTTCCAGAACTGAAGGAGGAGGGGCAGGTGAAGCAGTAGCTCTGCCCACCACCATGACGTCAAACCTGCGTGCCAAAAAGGGACAGCGGCCAATACTCGAAAATGGTGACCGAAGAGCAGGTAAGAGCTGCGCAAGCAATCTTAGGACTCTGGCAGATCTCTTGGGCAACGTAATAGCCTCTATTAACCAGATGGTTTTTAAAAAAAATTCACGCCTCTGGGTCATGGGCTGACATCATCAGCCCAACTTTTTGTAGCTGCTTTCAGCAGCATTCCTTTTATGGAAGAGGTGGGGTGACTTCACTCGACCTTGAAATTAAGTGTGCACCCTTAGGCGGATGGAAACTGGAGCGAGTTCGAGCAGTCAGTCCACCTTTGGCCCTTTTATGAAGGTAAGTGCAGCAATGTAAAGATGGAGGATCTCTGTCTTTACATTCACTTATTTTTCTCTATAAAAGGACCTATATCTCATAGCAAAGTGATAAATAACCAACATCTTGGGCCTGTGTCCTTCATCAATGATTGAGCGAAAAAAGGCACTTTCCTGCTTTTGAGCCCTTGAAAAATAGCCCAGGACATCAGAAACAACACCAGAAACAAAAGGAGAGGTTTTTCTAAAGGGATCAATGGGACCTATAGCTAAGCTTTCCTTTTCCTGGAAAATGTAGAACATTCTTTGTTTTATTCTATTCAGATACACCCTTCACCAATTTACTAGTATACTGATGACCACTTAATACCTTCTCCTGTCCCCACATGTAAATTTCTATCTTCTGCCTGTACTTGTAAATTTTCTGTCTTCATTGCCCTACCTCTAACTCGGTGGTTCTCAACCTTTTTCTTCCACTCATACCACTTTGAGTAATCCCTATGCCATCAGTGCTTTGTGGTTGGTAAGGGATTGTTTGAGGTGGTATGTGGGTGGGAAGGGAAAGTTGAGAACCACTGCTCTAGACCCAATTGTTACTGAAATATTTTGCTTGAGAAAAATTGTCATTGGCCCATTTCCTTTGGAGTTATGAAACCGTGCACATAACGAGTCAATTAGGTACAATTAAAACAGTGGTTTTCAAACTTTTTCTTTCCACCCACATACCACCTCAAGCCCAGGTGCGGTGCGGGCTCCATGTGTTCAGTGCCTGGGGCCGGGCCTTGATGGAGCAGGGCTGCCCTTACTAATCACAGAGCATCTATGGATAGGGATTACTTAAAGTGGTATGTGAGTGGAAAGAAAAAGGCTGAGAACCACTGCTCTAATTCAAGGCTTACAAGCAGCCATTTCATGTTCATTTCACCCTCTTCTGGGTTCTTGGCCCCTCATGTCTCTTTTGATCTTTGCTTTCCAATTTCTCTTTTTGTCTTTTACATGATTTCCCTCGACCAAGATTGTCAGGACTCTTTCTTTACCCGTAATTCTGGACACAATGCTTGCTCTCTCTTCCAGGACAATTATGCCATTCTTCTTGTCCTGACTTTTTAGCCTTCCAATGTTCACATTCAACAGATCAACCTCTGCAGTTTACTCTGTATCCAGACTACTGCCATGACTTCTCTTCCCATTCTCTTTCAGTATTTGGAAGCCACCATTCCTCCTGTGACACTCTGGTTCACTCCATAACCATGGCCCCTCATCCTTCATCTACTATAGCATCTTCCTGTGCAAGCAGTGGAGATGCAACATGTGCTCTTTAACCTCTTCCCTTTCGAACCATATGGACCCCAAAATTACTAGGTGAAACAATGTTATGTGTATCTCCACATTTTATTCACTGTTTACATTGTAGGATTCTCTGCACAGGGAAGACAAAATACAGAGTGGATGGCCTTTTTCAGTTATTTTGTTCTTCACAACCTGGACATTGAGGTCAAGGCCACCATTTACTGTTCATCAATAATGGCCCTTGAGAAGATGGTGGTGGCTTACTTATTTATACTGTCTCTCATGAAAGTTATCCCTCCAAGCTTTGGGAAGGGAGTTCCAGGATCTGGGCTCAGCAATGGCGACATACTTCCTAGCCAGGAAGCTGGTCTGTGATTTGGAGGAGAACTTGCTGGTTCCTATGCACCTACCATACTTGGTCTTCACATACTCGGGTGCATTTGTGGGTAGTGCAGACACTGCATTGCTGGTAAATTTTTAATGTCGCAGATGAGGTGCAAAACAAGGGTACTTGTCCAAGGCAGTACTAAGCTTTTCTTTTAATACTTTATTTTAAAAGTTTAAAATTACAATTACATTCAATTATAATAAAATGCATATAAAGGAGAATATATGTAACAATATATGTGAATATATTTTATTTAAAAACCCAACTCCCTCCCCATTACTCCCCTACTTCCCTACTCTCCTCCCCCTACAATTACCCACTAAAAGAAAGAAGGAGATCATCATTTATCTATATAATTCAACTGTACAGCTGTGAAAGCAGGAATCATCTGCAGAACGGAATGAAAGCACACATCTTCAAACCAACAATTTGTAAATATGGGCTCCATATTTTCAAAAAGAAATGATATTTATCCCGTAAATTATGTTATCTTTTCAAGAGAGATACAAGATTTCATTTCAGTATGTTCATCTTTGTATTCCCAACACCAAATCAGATTTCCAAGTAATAGACAGACATTTCTTAGATACAGCTAAAGCTAATCGTAAAATTTCAATTTGATACATAGTTGATTTTAAACTAATAATTTTAATATCTCCTAATAAAAACAACATTGGATCAAATGGAAGTTTTACTTTTAATATTTTTTCCAAAAATAATTTAACTTGTATCTAAAAAGTTTTAACTTTGGGGCATAACCAAATCAAGTGAAGAAAAGAACCTATCTCTTGACCACATCTAAGACATATATCTGAGGATATTAAATTAATTTCTTGTGTGGTTAGAGCTGACTTATCCTGGAAAATGGAGTGTATTCCATTGTGCACTTCAATATTCCTCATGATGATACGTGGCAGATATTATAACTGTACTGCAGATAACCTACTAAATTCATCCTCAACAATCCAGCTGTGCATGACAAAACTAGTTGGAGTAATCAACCCACAACCCTGAAGGAGACCAAGACCTGCTCTTACAACAAAGATGATTGGCTGGCTTCATGGACATATGAGAAGTGGCCTAGGCATGGGGATGGAGGTCAGTATTGGCCCCAGACGGAGCAGGGCTGAAGTGGATAGGGAAGGCCCTCCTGTGCCCAGTGTCTGAAAGCTGTTTATGGAGGAGGCAGTGACCAGGTCCAGGTCCAGAACTGAGATGTGGGGCAGCCCAGGTGCGGTGCGGGCTCCATGTGTTCAGTGCCTGGGGCCGGGCCTTGATGGAGCAGGGCTGCCCTGAGGGGGAAGCGCAACCTGGGGGGCATGGCTGATGAGCGGGTAATGGGGAGGAGGGCAGGCAGCACCTCAAGCAAGGCAGGGGCTTCCCTCCCCACAGTCAGCCCATATATCATAAGCACAGGATCGCCTGGAAGTCGCCTCATGGGGTATGGGGCCATAAAGGGAGTTGTTGGCTCGTTGGCCTCATACTACCCAATGTTGAAGAGGGGTGGGGGATTATGTGGAAGGTTTACACCGTGTCACTGAGGCCAAGGTTGGATTAGTGGGTGCAGTTTTAGTCACCAAACTACAGGAAAGGAATCAATGAGATTGAAAGTGTGCAGTGAAGATTTACAGGGATGTTGCCGGGACCTGAGGGACTGAGTTCAGAGAAAGGTTTGGATTTTATTCCCTGGAGCATCAGAGAGTCAGGGGATAGAGGTATATGAAGTTATGAGGGGTATAGATGGAGTAAATGCAAGCAAGCTTTTTCCTTTGTGATTCGGTGAGACTAGAAGACCTGGATTAAGGGTGAAAGGTGAAAAGTTTAAAAGGAACTTTCAGGATAACTTTAACAGAGTGGTGAGAATGTAGAGTGAGTTGTCAAATGAAGCAGGAAATACATACTCAGTTCTGACATTCAAATATCTTTGGATTGGTAAATAGGGATTTTTTTTGGAATTGAGGTTTCAGCTGCAAGGCCAGTCCGAGTTTATCGCTCTATAATTCCATGACAATAAAGGGAAGAAGGCATGAGGGTCCTTCACTTCATTCATGGGCTATGGGACAGAAGAGCAGCAAAAATATGGGACAAGTTGATCAAATATTGGTTGGGCTGCAGATGACTTGCAATTGTTGGATCTGCTACTTATCTCTGTCCTGAGAATGCAGATTCAGGGCCATGGGGTTTTACTCCACACAGTGAGATCAGACCCCATGGGTTTTACTCCGTACAGTGGGATCAGACCCCATGAGTTGGGAAGATGAACCATTACCCCGACACAAGCTGAACTGAAAAGTTCATTGCAGAGAAGCCCTCCCTCCTGTTCATAATTCTAAGAACAGCTGACAGACTCAAATGTACAACTAAAGGCAAAGAACATTCTGGAAATGCTCAGTCGGTCTGTGATCGCATCTGGGGAGAGAAGCAAGGATTCAGATCCATCTCTCAGCTCTGCTCTGCTTTCCAGACACTGCCTGCACTGCTGATATTTCCAAAATTGTCTGCCTTTACCTCAGATTTCCAGCATCTGCAGTTTTGTTTTTCTTCCATCTAAAAATTGGAGGCTGAGGTCAAGGAATAAACTGATGAGGGGTCGGTCTATACGTGCTGGTGCTTTGAAGAATGAATGATGATCTAATTAGCTTCTCTTCTGGTTTGCAGATTGATTGGAGTGTAAGAGAATGAGAGGGGATCTCATAGAAACATTTTGAATGCTGAAAGGATTGGACAGAGTAGATGTGAATAAGATGTTTCCCTTGGTGAGTGAACCCAGGACAAGAGGCCACAGTCTTAGAATTAGAAGGTACCCATTTAAAACCAAGATGAGGAGAATTTTTTTTTTGCCAGAGGGTCATGGATTTGTGGAATTTGTTACCATATACAGCTATGGAGCCCGATCATTGGGGGAGTTTAAGGAGGCAATTGATAGGTATCTAATTAGTCAGGGTATTAAGGGATGTGGGGTAAAGGTCAGAAATTGGAACTAAATATGAGAACAGTTCAGATCAGGGTGGATTTACGGAGAAGATTCAATGGTCCAAATGGCCTAATTCAGTTCCTTTATCTTGTGATCTTGCTGTGTGATTCAATGATCATGCAACATGGACACAGAAAAGATCCGGCAGCTCAATGCTGGGCATCCATGATGCTTTGTACCAGCAGAAGTCTCATGATTTGCAATAACCTTCAGTCTACCAAGGAAAGGGATCAACCTCAATGGTGAGTGAGGAAGAGCTTGTTGGGAGTGGAAATGGACATGCCTAAAATTGAGGTACCAGATGGATCCCATTAACAGATCAGCCAAGTTGCCTGGAGTCCCATATAGGATGGAATAGGGTTCCTTCTCTCAAATGAACTATGCACACGTTTATGAAAATCTGGTTGTTATGTATTTACACTATTAAGATCAAATTCAGGAATTTTGACTGAATTTACATTCCACAACTGTATAGATATTTATAGTCCAGTTAGGGACCTGGAGTTGGATAAACTGCGGATCTTGAGGAAGGCACAGCTATGGAAAAGGATATAAACAGTTAAATTGGGGAAGGGCTAATTATGAAAGGATGAGGCAGGAACTACAATAGTAAATTGGAAACATATTTCAGGGTGAAAGCACAGAAGTACTGTGGAGCAAGTTTAATGACTATTTGGGTTGGGTTCAAGATATGTTTGTCCCACTTGCACAAGCAAAAGATGGTAGGGAAAGGGAGCCGTGGCTGATGAAGCAGGTCACGCATCAAGAGGAAGAAGGAAGCATACATTAGATATAGAAAGCAAGAAACAGGAAGAGCTCATGGTATATGGTAGCCAGGAAAGAGCTTAAGAAAGGAGAGCTTGAAGGGGGTATGAGGAGGCTTGGCATGTAGGATTTGGGAGAACCCCAAGGTGTTCTATGCGTATATGAAGAACAGGAGGATGACGAGAATGAAGGTGGGCTGGTAAAGGATAAAGGAGGAAACATGTGCCTGGAGGTTGGGGGGGTGGGAGGTCCTAATTGAATACTCTGCATCAGTATTCACAAGAGAAAAAGACCTTGATCGCGATGAGGTCAAAATTGAACAGGCCTGCATGCCGAACAATGTGAAGATTGAGGGGGATTAGAGAATGCCAAATGTAGTCCCCTTGTTTAAAAAAGTAAATAAGGAGAAACCTGGGAATTATAGCCCAGTTGGTCTTAGATCAGTGGTGTGCAAACTAATAGAGAGGATTCTTAAGGATAGGATCTATGAGCATTTGGAGAAGTACAGTCTACTCAAGGATAGTCAGTATGGCTTTGTGAGTCGTGCTTAATGAGTCTAATTGAGTTTTTTGAGGAGGTAAGAAAAGAAAATGTGGTCTACATTGATTTTGACAAGGCATTTGATAAGGTTCCCCCATCAGAGACTCATCCAGAAAGTTGTGAGTTATGGGATCAGTGGAAAATTAGTTGTATGGATAAAATATTGGCATATAGGTAGAAACCAGAGAGTAGTAGTGGAATAAGATCACAAGAAAAAGGAAAAGAAGCAGGGCATTTGGCCCATTGAGTCTTCTCCGTGAAACCTCCCTGAGCTAAACTGTTCCCACATCTAGTTCCAAGTTCTGGCCTTGTCCCCATATCCCATGATACCCTGACTAATTAGATATTATCAATTTTCCCTTTCAATTCCCCCAATGATCCTGTCTCCACAGCTGGCAACGAATTCCACAAATCCATGACCCTCTGACTAAAGAAATTTCTCCTCATCTTTGTTGTAAATTGGTACTTTTTAATTCCAAGACTGTTCCCTCTTGTCCTGGAATCACCCATCTTATTTACATCTACTCTCTCCAATCTATTCATTATTCCAAATGTTTCTATGAGATCCCCTCTCATTCTTCTATATTCTAATGAATAGAGTCCAAGAGCCACTAAATGTTCCTCATATGTTACCCTTCTCATTCCTGGAATCATTCTAGTAAACCTCCTCTGTACCCTCTCCAACCTTGCTCTATCCTTTCTAAGCTATGAAGCCCAGAACTGCACACAGTCCTCCAAATGAGGTCTCACCAGTGCCTCGTAGAGGCTCATCAACAGCCGCTTTCTGGTGGCCACAAAGCCCGACTGTCGGGTGGCCATCTGAAACCAGAAAAGTTGGCCAGGAGGATTACTTCCCTAACCCTTCTCCAAGAGGTATAACTATCCTGCTCGGAGTATCGATTATGGCAGCTGAAAGCGGCCGGGCTGCCAGGGGTTGGGCTGGTGATGTAGTCAGCCACCGACTCCTGAGACAAGGAAGCCAGACTAAAGTAGACTTCTGCAAATTTTATTTCGCCTCTCTCCCGGGTCAACCCCATCCCCCACCCTCACCCGCCCGACTCCCACTGCTGCTGCCGGTCTCCCCATCCACCCGACTCCTGCTGCTGCTTCGGGAGTAGGGGTGAGGGAAACTGGCAGCAGGAGTCAGGCGGGCGAGGGTGGGAGGGGGAGACCGGCAGTGGAAGTCGGGCGGGTGAGGGTGGGGGTGGGGAACCGACAGCGGCAACGAAAGTCGGACGGGCGAGGATGGGAGGGGGAAACTGGCTGCGGAAGTTGGGCGGGCGAGGGAGGGAGACCGGCACCAGGAGTCGGCGGGCAAGGGTGGGGGGGAACCAGCAATGGCAATGGGAGTCGGGCGGGTGAGGGGGGGGGTGCGGGGAGACTGGCAGCGGGAGTCAAGTCGTGCCTGAGTTGTTTGTCCTTGATGTACTGCTATGACGTGAGGTCAGAGTGGGTGGGACTAGGCACCTGTCCAGAGGAGCCGACTGTCGCTGCTAGATGGCTAGCTGTCAGCTGGCACGTTTAGGTGCCAGAAAGCCGTCCATTCTGTGCCCACCTAAACGTGCTAACTCAACTCCTCTAGCCGTGCCTGCAGGCACCTAATCTTCTATCAGAACACCTGAAAGCGGCTAACACCTCTTTATTCTAATACACAATCCCCTTTGAAAAGAATGCCAACATAGCATTCGCCTTCTTTACCGCCGATCCAACCTGGCAGTCAACTTTCAGGTTATCCTGCACGAAGACCCCCAAGTCCCTTTGTACTTCTGAGGTTTGAATTTTCTCCCCATCCAAATAATAATCTGACCATTTATTTCCTTGAACAAAATGCACAACCGTACTTTTCTCAACATGATGTCTCATCTGCCATTTCTTTGCCCATTCTCCTAAGCTGTCCGAGGCTCTCTGCAAGCTTTCGATTTCTTCTACACTACCACCTATCTTGGTGTCATCTGCAAATTTGGCCACGAAACCATTTAATCCACTATCTAAATCATCAATGTACATTGTAAAAAGAAGCAGCCACAACACTGACCCTGCCTAGAGGTTGGTGACTAGTGGAGGGCTGCAGGGATTTTTATAAATGACCTGGATGAAGAGGCAAATGGATGGGACAGTACGTTTGTTGATGATATGAAGCTTGGAAGAGTTGTAGATGGAGCTGAAGGTTGTCGAAGGTTACAAGATGATATAGACAGGATGCAGAGTTGGGCAGAAAAGTGGCAGGTGGATTTTAATCTAGATAAGTGTGAGGTGATGTATTTTGGAAGGACTAACCAGAAGGCTGAATACACGGTTAATAGTCGGTTACTTGATAGCGTGGATGAAACAGAGGGACATTGGGGTGCAAATCTATATATCTCTCAAGGCCTGTTGGTTGCTGGGATTCTTTAACAGGGGGATTGAATTCAGAAGTAGAGAGGTCACGTTACAACTCTACAAACCTTTGGTTAAGAGCACACTTAGAGTATTTTATTCAGTTCTGGTCACCTCATTATAGGAAGGATGTGGAAACTGTGGAGAGGGTGTAGAGGAGGTTTACCGGAATGTTGCCTGAATTGGGAAAAATGTCTTATGAGGCAAGGTTAGCAAAGCTGGGACTTTTTATTTTTGATGAGAGGAGACTTGATAAGAGGTCTACAAGATTATGAGAGGTGGACAGCCAGCACCTGTTTCCTAGGCCAGGATCAGCAAACACCAGAGGACATGTGTACAAAGTGAAGGGTGGGAAGTTTAGGGAAAACATCAGGGGTAAGTTTTTTTTTCACGCAGAGAGTTGTGTGTGCCTGGAATGCCTTGCCGGAGATGATGGTGGAAGCTGAAACATTAGGGACATCTAAGAGACTCTTAGACAAATGGATGAAAGAAAAATAGAGGGTTATGGGGTAGGGAGGTTTTACTACTTTTTTTAAGGAAAGAAGGAATATACGAGTCTGAACAGCATTGAGGGCCGAAGGACCTGTACTGTGCTGCATTGCTCTATGTTCTAAGCCCAGTATCCTTACCACTGCTCCACTATAAAACGTTAACTACTTTGCAGAACACCTCCATTCTAACAGTGAGTTTTACAGTTTCAGATCATAAATACTTTCACTCCCACATAGTAGTACAGACAGAAAATAATTTCTTCCTTCAGCAGATGTTGGTGATGATCCTGCTCTTCCACTTTATACTTCTCCAGCCATCCGTTTTTTGTTACTTTTCCTGTACCACAATCACTGTTTATTTTTGCCTTCCCATCACTGTCATTTTTTCGTCTACGTTGCCTCCACCCCGTCACAAGCCCTTTGCTTTTGTACTTTAAGTCCTCTCCCCTTTCCCTACCTCAGTGATTACTCAATAATTCTTACATTTCCAACATCTTCAGATTTAATACCTGAAGTTCATTGCAGGACAATATCGATGAGCTAAAAATTTGGTGACTTGTCACCAAAGCACTGTATCTCCCAGAGAGCACAGTGCCCGCACCAGTGGGGATCTTGTGGCATGGAAGAATCTACTTTAAAATCAGTCTCTTTCCTGCCATGGACATTAATTTATTTAATGCATTTATTTAACAGTATTACTGCTACAATTGGTGTCATGGGTAATTACAGGGAGTACTACCTGTCCTAATGCACATTTTGGATTCCCAAGCAACAGGAGAAGGTCACAAGATAGAGTGAAGTGATCTTTTCTTGTATGTCAATTGAATCTCCAGTGCTAAAAGTTAATCATGTCTGACTCATGACAGGACTGCCAGATTCAGTTTGTAAAGAATCGTGAAGTTTATGGATGATATAACAATAGCTGGTCTCATCGGCAACAATGATGAGTCCCACTACAGAGATGAGGTTGGGAGGTTCGTAAAATGGTGCAAGAACAACAACCTGAGTCTCCATGTGGTCAAAACACAATAGATGATTGAGGATGAAGGTTGACCACTCTCCAATGCACAGCAGTTGAGAGCAGAAAACTTCTTGGTGTGCATATTACCTACTGTGGACCTACAACACCTCCTCATTAGTCAGAAAGGCGCAACAGCACCTACATTTCCTAAGGAGGTTGAATTTAGTCCAAGGCTTTCAGCCCCAATCTTGACAATATTTTACAAAAGCACAATTGAAAATGTCCAGACTAGCCCCTTCATTGTGTAATATGGTAGCTCTTAAGCATTGGAAATACAGAGGATCATTGATCAACCAAGATCACTGGGGTCATACTTTCCTCTATTGATGACCTTCACCAGGAGCACTGGTTAAATAGGGCCCAAAGAATTATTGAGTATCCCTGCCATTCATCACACAGTATATAGACCTTTATATTGTAAAAAAAAAAGCGAATGTAATGGTGGATATTCTACGCCTTTACATCACTTAACTTACTTATTGAAACCTCCGAGGAAGAATTCAGGAGGCGAACTCCGATCCGCCTGGGGGGGGGTAGACTCAGAGGTTGAGTAAATCTCTCCACCTCCTTCATGAAGGCAATGATGCTGCAAATGACTGCGAAGGGGTGGGCTGATGACATCGTGATGATGTCGCCAGCCCGCAACCCAGGAGCACAAATTTTAAAGATCTCAGTGTGGACAGATTCTTAATGTATATTATTGTAGATTTATTTTTACAAAATGCCTGTTTGACTGCCATAAGAATTTTATTCTTTTGGGTGGGAAAGAATGTCTATATTAATTTTTCACTTGCTGGCGCGTATGGATAACGTCACGGCAATAGACGGCACTACTGCACCACTCACCCCGCCTCCCTCAGCTCCGGAAGACAGCTCCTGATGCTGCTCAGTAAGAAAGCAATGCTGGATCTGCATTATAAGCCTTCTCCATAAAAAGGTAAATTCACCTTTGTTTCTCGTGAGTCACCTTTAAGGTGGCGTTGCACCATAAAATGGCCTAATGTGACCTGCTATTATCAGGAAGGAGATACAGGAGCATCAAAAGCAGGATTGCCAGGCTGATGAACTGTCACTTTAGGTCTATTGTAAATAAAGTGGAATAAATTATTCTGAAATATTTACACATATTTATGTTATGTTATATTTTTAAGTATGTATGATTATTCCAAAATCTTCATACATATTTATTTTATATGGGCTGTGTGAGAAATGTGTGTACCATGGTATGGAGGAATGCTGTTTTGTCCAGTTGTACATGTTCAGTCAGAAGATAATAAACTTGAACTTGAGATATCAGAGTTGGATGTTGTCTAATGAACGTTTGGGAGAATGTTGATAAACTTTTGCTTTGGTCAATAGTTTACAGTGTTGAGTTCATGCCAAAAGATGTATGCAGGGGTGGATTTGATTTCCTGATGGTAGTGGTGATGGCTGTTCCTCAGATAGGTAGTGCAACATTAGTGATGGCTATTCATAGTCCTTGCAACACCAGAGTCACTTTTGTGAGATAGGTGATGAGTTCTCTTTTGCCAATATTATGCCCTGTCAAAGATTAATTAATTGCTCGAATTGAATTGTGGGATCACACTAGGACTTCCTTGACTTGAAAAATAATTCTGATGAGTTTTGTGTTTTTGATTTTTGAAGATTGAATTTTGAACTCACTTTTTACTGTTGTTTTCATTTGTCTGTTGTTTTCTGTGGTCCTGAGAAGGTGTGGTGCCGTGCGAGATAGTTTGATAATAACTTCTGACAGATAGATCAGAAAACAGATATTTCTTGTCACAGGCAAATAATTCTGCTTCAATGTATCTTTAAAGATACTGTGATTTCTCAATCAAAATTATCTAGAAGACTCATTTAGGCTGCACAATTAGCACAGCACTTAGTGTAACTCTATTACAGTGCCAGGGACCTAGGTTCAAATCTAGTGCTGTCTGTAAGAAGTTTGTACATTCTTCCCACGTCTATATAGTGCACTGGTTTCCTCCCACCCTTCAAAAATAGACAGGGATTTTAGGTTAATTGGTGTATTTGGGCTCGTGGCCACAAACATCTCACCCTGTTAGTGCCATGATTATCCTTCCTTTGGCTTGGCTTCGCGGACGAAGATTTATGGAGGGGGTAAAAAGTCCACGTCAGCTGCAGGCTCGTTTGTGGCTGACCAGTCCGATGCGGGACAGGCAGACACGATTGCAGCGGTTGCAAGGGAAAATTGGTTGGTTGGGGTTGGGTGTTGGGTTTTTCCTCCTTTGCCTTTTGTCAGTGAGGTGGGCTCTGCGGTCTTCTTCAAAGGAGGCTGCTGCCCGCCAAACTGTGAGGCGCCAAGATGCACGGTTTGAGGCGTTATCAGCCCACTGGCGGTGGTAAACAGCGGCGGCGGCGCCGGTCCCGGGTCGGGAGAGCAGGAGCCGAGCGGCGGGCGGTGCTGAATTCCGGGGGTTTTACTGTACTTTGTAGACGGCGGTGGCCCCGATCCGGGCAGGAGCAAGGGGGAGACGGCGGCCCCAGTCCGGGCACAGGGAGAGCAGCAGCGGCCCCGGCCCCGGTCCGGGCGAAGGGTAAACGGCGGCGGCCCCGATACGGGCAGGAGCAAGGGGGAGACGGCGGCCCCAGTCCGGGCACAGGGAGAGCAGCAGCGGCCCCGGCCCCGGTCCGGGCGAAGGGTAGACGGCGGCGGCCCCGATACGGGCAGGAGCAAGGGGGAGACGGCGGCCCCGGCCTCGGTCGAGTGAGGCAGGCGGAGGCCCCGGTCCGGGCAGGGAGTGGGAGGCGGTGGCCCCAGTCCAGGCACAGGGTGAACTGCGGCGGCCTCGGCCCCGGTCCGGGCAGTATGGACCGACCTAGGAGGGGAGGCAGGCCCCTCCAGCCCGGGTAAGAAACCTGCATAGGAGAAGGCCACTCCGATATAAAACCTACGACCCAAGGACCTCGCTGCCACGTCCCAGCTTGCTTGGCCACGGCACACGAACCATGATTATAGATGTAGGGTATTTAACAGGCACATTGATAGAAGCAAACTAGGGGATTATGAGGTAGGAAAGGTTTCTTTTTTTTTGGAAGGTGTACAGTATATAAGTCAGTACAACATCATGGGTCAAAGGGTAAAGGTAAAGGTTCCATTATTGTCAAATAATACTACATTTAGAATAGAAACATAGAAGATAGGAGCAGAAGTAGGACATTCGACCCTTCAAGCCTGCTCCGCCATTCAACGAGATCATGGCTGATCTTAAAGTTCAGTACCCCGTCCCCGCCTTCTCTCCGTAACCTTTAATACCCTTATACTGAAGAAATAGATCTAATTCCCTCTTAAATATATTTAATGATCCTGCCTCTACTGCCCTCTGTGGCAATGAATTCCACAGATTCACCACCCTCTGGGTCAAGAAATTCCTCCTCATCTCGGTCCTAAATGGTTTGCCTATTATCCTCAAACCATGGCCCCGGGTTCTGGATTTTCCCATCATTGGAAACATCCCATCTTCATCCATCCTGTCCAGTCCTGCCAGAATTTTATATGTCTCTATGAGATCCCCTCTCAATCTTCTAAACTCCAGCGACCAATTTGCGCAATCTACAATGTAACATACATGAAATTATTTAACTTTTGTCTACCGTAAGGCAGACAGAGGGTTCCACATTGTCCACAACCCTTCACAGAAACCTACAGCACCTGGTGTTCCTAGGCGATCTCCCCTCCAAGTACCCTCCAGTCCTGAGCCTCCTTAGCTTTTGAGATCAACCAGTCTCAGCCTATTAGCCTTCTACTGTGTTGTACTGTGTGATAATGTTCAATGCTCTATTTCTATTTTAATATTAATAAAAATTAATATTAATTTTAATATTTGTATATACTTATTGTGTATATGGATCATTTGTTTATATGTGTGGTATGTCTGTATGTGTGTTTGTTTTACACCAAGGTCCACAGTACACTGTTTCATCAAGTTGTATTTTTACAATCGAATAATAAATAAACTTGAACTTGAAGGGCCTGTTTACCAAGTCAAGTCAACTTTGTCAGTCATACCATGCTTACCTGATAGGTTGAGATAGCATTTCTCCAGGACCATGGAGCATGTTTACATAGATATGTTAGAAAACAGTTAACACATTAAAATATTAAGGTATTAAGACGTATACACTGGAAGTCCATGGCGCACTATCCACATCTGTACTGGAAGTTCAGGAGCCTGATGGCTTAGGGGATAAAGTTGTTTCCCACTCTGGACGTAAGGGCTCGAGTGCTTTGGTACCTCCTGCCAGATGGCAGAAGGAAGAACGTTTACATGCAGGATGTGTGGTCTTTCACAATTTTATTGCTTTCTGCCTGCAACGAGTGTAGTAGCTGTCCTACTAGAGATTCCTCAATAGTCTTTTCCATTGACTTCACTATCCACTGCAGGGTCTTGCGGTCCGAGGTGGAATAGCTTCCAAGCAAGGCGGTGATGCAGCAGAATGTGGTGAGGATGGAGGGTGGGAGATGGACTTTCCTCAGTCTTCACAGGAAGTAGAGACGCTACTGGGCTTTCTTGACTATGGAGCTGGTGTTAAGGGACCAGGCGACTTTCTCTGCTAGGTGCACTCCAAGGAACTTGATACTTTTGACAATCTAAACAATAAAGCCGTCAATGGGCAGAGGAGCGTGATCTCCCTGGGCCCTCCTGAAGTTGACAACCATCTCTTTTCTATTTTTAAAATTCAGATACAGGTTGTTGGCTTTGCACCAGTTCACAGTGTCTTCACTTCATCTCTACGCTGCCTCCTCAAACTTATTGATAAGCCCCAACTTCCTTAATCAGGTACTGAGGTATGATTGTATTGAATGCTGAACTGAAGTCAATAAAAAGCATTCGAACATATGAGTCTTTATTTTCCAGGTGGGTGAGGGCTAGATGTAGGGTGGTGGCAATAGCATTGACCATGGAACGATTGGATCTCTATGCAAACTGCAGGGGTCCAGTGAGGGGGGGCAGCAGGTGTTTGATGTGCCCTTTGCAAGCCTCTTGAAGCACTTCATAACGATGGATGTGAATGCGACAGGGCGGGAGTCATTGAGGTAGGACACAGATGACTTCTATGGCACAGGGACAATGGTGGTGGCTTTGAAGCACATGGAGACCACAGTGCTACTCAGGGAGATGTTAAAGATGTCAGAGAGAACATCTACCTGAGCCACACAACCCCTGAGCACTCTGCCAGGAATGTAATCTGGTCCAGCAGCTTTCCTTGGGTTAACTGTGCCTGGTTCTCTCTTAACATCGGCCACTGTAAGGCACAGCACCTGATTGTTAAGAGGAGAGGTGGTCTTCTCCGCTGCCACATCCTTTTTCACCTCAAATCGCTCACAGAAGTTGTTCAGTGTATCTGGGAGGGAGGTATCACCAGCAAGTGCAGATGGTGTAGACTTGTGGTTAGTGATATCATGGATCCCCATCCACATGCGTCGTGTGTCCTTGCAGTCCAGGAAGTGACTATGAATGCAATGGGCCTGCTTATGCTTAGCCTCCCTGATGGCCTTAGATAGCTTGGCTCTTGCCATCACTAGGGCTGCCTTGTCACCCACAGTTCCTGAGCAGCACTCGCACCTCCACAGTCATTCATGTCTTCTGATTAGAGTGAGAGTGATGGACTTGGGCACAGTGATGTCGCCAGTAGCTGATCATTGTTGCCGTATACTCCTCCAGATTTATGCAGTGGCAACTTCCAGTCAATGAGCTCAAAGCAGTCTTGAAGTGAGTGAATGTCCCCCACTGGCCAGGTTTTAACCTGCTTCAGGACTTGACTGGAGTGTCTAGCGAGCTGTCTGTATACTGGGATTAGCATAACAGAGATGTGATCTTAGTATCCAAGGTGGGGTCAGGGCTCCACCTGATACGCATCAGAGATGTTCTCATAATTAAGGTGGATAAGTCTCCTGGTCCTGATGGGATTTTTCCCAGGACTTTAAGGGAGGTCAAGGAACAAATAGCAGGGGCACTGACAGTGATTTTTCAAAGATCACTGGAGGAGGGGGTGGTACCACTGGATTGGAGGGTTGCAAATGTTGTCCATTGTTCAAAAAAGGTAGTAGGTGTAGGCCAAGTAATTATCAGTCAGTAAGTTTGACTTCGGTGGTGGGGAAGGTTAGAGAGGGTATTCTTCAAGATAGTATACACGCATATTTGGATTATCAGGGATTGATTAGGGGCACCCAGCATGGGTTTGTAAAAGGAAAGTCATGTTTGACGAATCTTGTTGAGTTTATTGAGGAAGTGACAAAAAAGGTGGACAAAGGAAGAGCGGAGGATGAGATCTATTTAGATTTTAATAAGGCTTTTGATAAGGTTCCGCATGGAAGGTTAATAAGGAATGTTCAGTCACTAGGAATTAGTAGAGAGATTGTGACATGGGTTCAGAGATGGCTGGGAGATAGACAGCAGAGAGTCATGGTGGATAACTGTATGTCAGGTTGGAAGCCTGTGACAAGTGGGGTGCCTCAGGGATCGGTGCTGGGTCCCTTGTTGTTTATCACTTATATTAATGATTTAGAAGAGGGTGTGGTTAACTGGGTAAGCAAATATGCAGATGATAAGAAAATAGGGGGAGTGGTGGATAGTGAAGTAGATTTTCTTGGATTACAGAAGGATTTGGTTTGTTTGGAAGAGTGGGTTGAAAGATGGCAGATGGAATTCAATGTAGACAAGTGTGAGGTGTTGCATTTCGGTAAAAATAACCAGAATAGGACATATACAGTTAAGGGGAGGGCATTGAGGCACGCATAGGAGGAAAGGGACCTTGGGGCTTTGATACACCATTCACTGAAGGTGGATTCCCATGCAGACAGGGTGCTTAAGAAGGCATATGGTATGCTGGCCTTCATAAATCATAGTATAGAGTATAGGAGCTGGGAGGTGATGTTTAAGCCATTGGTGAGGCCAGGTTTAGAGTACTGTTTTGGTCTCCAAATTATAGAAAGGATATAGATAAGGTGGAGAGAGTGCAGAGAAGGTTTACAAGGATGTTGCCTGGCTTACAATATCTGGATTACAGGGAGAGATTAAGGAGACTGGGATGTAGACGACTGAGAGGGGACTTTATAGAGGTATTTAAAATTATGAGAGGAGTAGACATAAACAGACTCTTTCCCTGAGGGCAGGGGAGGTTTCAACAAGAGGGCATGAGTTAAGGATAAGGGGACAACACTTTAGGAGAAATATTAGAGATGGCTTTTTCACTCAGCGAGTAGTGGCAGAATGGAATGATCTTCTGAATGAGATAGTGCGTCAGGGTCCCTTCTATCATTTAAGAGAAGGTTGGATGTGTACATGGAGGTGAGGGGGTTGGAGGGTATTGGTGGTGAGCTGGAGGTTTGATCTAGTGGAGTTGTTCTAGTGAACCGGTGTGGACTCAAAAGGCCGACATGGCCTGTTTCTGCTTGGTAAATGGTTATATGATTATACAAGGTCCAATGTGTTCACCTCTCTCCTCTCTCGTAGCAAAGTCCATGTACTGATGGAATTTAGGTAGCCCTGACTTGAGGTTCACCTGGTTGAAGTCCCCAGTGATGCTGATCAGGGTGCATGGTCTGCAGTTCGTTTATCGCCATGTACAGTTCCTAGATCACCTCCTTAGCATTCGCGCTGGGGGGGGAGAGGGTATGTACACACCTACTACAAGGACTGTGATGAATTCCCGTGGTAGATAAATAGTCTGCATCAGACAATCACAAATTCCACCAGCATAGAGCAGTGACCGGAAACTCATACCAAATCCTTACACCATTCCGTGCTGATGTAAACGCACAGGCCACCACCATGGGCTTTTCCACATGGACCAGCATCTCTGTCAGCCCAAAATAAGGTGAGCCTGTCCAAATGAATGGTGGCGTCCGGGACCCTGTCATTGAGCCACGTTCCTGTGAAAACCAAAGCACAGCAGTCCCTGCTTTCTGGAGTTGGATATTTTCCATTTTATTCACCAGGGAGCAGACATTGGTGAGCAGGAAGGATGGGAGAGCTGAGTGGCAGGGATTTGCTCTCAGCCTAGCACAGACCCTTGCTCGCTTACCATGCTTTCTCCACCTCGGGCATGCTGTGTGTCTATATTTAAATATATTCCGAATTTTTTTTTTAAATCAAGAAATTTACTGCTTTTTTTTTCTATCCAAAATCTTTAAAAAGAAAATACACAGCTTGACACAAAAAAATTAAAGTTCCAAGATTGATGTATGATTTATCACACACCCCACTATCTACAAAGGACACATGGTCAGGAGTTACAAAAAGTCTTCTCTAGAATAGAGGTAAGAAGTCAATTTAGGGAACTTAAGAAATAAATTGATGCACCATAATGTTGACTAACTGTGAAATTTAAGTAAAACAATAATTCCACCTCTGTGTCCCCATAAAACAGATTTCAAAACAAACTATGATGACAAGATAAGGTAGTTTTGTTAATTAGTTGGTAGTGTAATTTTAGTCCCTGGAATAGATAGGTGGAAAACATAAGGAGCAGAAGTCCAAGAGGTCTGTAAATTCCCATCAGAAACAAAATTCATTCTAGAGGAGTCACGTGATGGAGTATTAGCCGGTAAGGTAAAACCAGCCCGCTCCGGAAAAAAAGTCAAGAAAAGACAAAGTTCAACAAATATAAAATATAAGAAATAAAAGATAAAGTTGCAGAGAAGGGAAATAAGATGGCACCTAAGAAGGAAAAAGTAAAAACAACGGGAAAAAAAGGAAAGACACCAGAAAAGAAAGGAGAAGGTCTTACCTGCATGAAGGAACAGGGAGCCGTGGTGGCGAAGAGTGCCCGATCTCTGAGGTTGGTGTCGGTGGACTGCAAAAATGGCTTTCTGAGCCAAACAAAAATGCGCAACTGCACAATCTAAGGTAAAGGAAAACATTGATGGGAGAGGGGCTCAGCTGAGGAGTGACCAGCTGAGGGACACCCGACACCAGGGTTCTCAGCTGGAAGATGAGGAAGGCGGCAGGAGAGGGAGTGAAGTACCAGGTGAGAAAGAAAGTCGATGGGGTGAACGGCAAGAGGAGTAGCAACAGAAGGCCTGACAGATGAGCAGCTGAGAAGGAGAGGACCAACAGCAAGAGGCCCGACAAAGTGAGTCAAGCAACTCATCAGGAAAATCAGAAGAGACACAGATACAAAGAAGAGAAGAAGAAGACATAAACACATGTACAAACACAGAAGAAGAAGAAGAAGAAGACCAAGATCTTCACAGAGAAATAGAAGGTCAAACAGATGGACAGAATATAGATAAAGCTTTTTTTGAAGAACAAATGAGAGCATTAAAAGAATGGTTATCATTAGGATTTAGTGCAATTAAAAGAAAAATGAAAAGAACAGAAGATAAAATGCAAAGATTAGAACTAGTCATAACAGAAATAGGGAAAAGAGTAGAAAATGTGGAAGAACGAGAAGCGGCTGTAGAAATGGAAGTAAACGACTTAAGCGGAAAATTGGAAGAAAATGACAAAAAAATTAAAGAGACACAAGAGTTGTTAGCTCAGAAAATTTATATGTTGGAAAATTATAGTTGGCGAAACAACATAAAAATAGTGGACCTGAAGGAAGATGAAGAAGGCACAGATATGAAGGAATTTATAAAAGAATGGATCCCAAAGGTCCTGGAAATGACAGAAATCCAGGAAATAATGGAAATAGAAAGGGCACACAGAACACTAGTTGCAATACTGCAGATACATCAAAAACCAAGATCCATCTTAGTAAAATTTTTGAGATATACGACAAAAGAAAATATACTGGAGCGGGCAAGGAATAAAATTAGAGAAGATAATAAACCATTGGAGTACAAAGGTCAAAAAATATTTTTTTACCCAGACATAAGTTTTGAAATCTTAAAGAAGAGGAAGGAGTTTAATATATCAAAATCGATCCTATGGAAAAAAGGTTATAAATTCATGTTAAGACATCCAGCTGTGCTTAAAATATTTATCCCCAGGGAGCAAAACAGACTGTTCTCAGATCCGGAGGAAGCACAAGAATTTGCAGAACATTTGCAGGACAGAAGGAGAAATGAAGAGATGTAACAAAAATGAAGAACGGTGATAAAGTATATATAAAGATGTAAAAACAATATATATGTAAAGAACTAAAGAAGGAAAAGAGAAGGGAAGGAAGGAAGTAAGGGGAAAAAAGGGAGAAATTTGTTATATCTGTAAAAAGAAAAGTGTTTTCTGGGGGTAGTTGGGGGGTGAGAGAATAACCGTAACTGCAAAATCAGTTGACGCTTGCAAACAGGATCGCAATCCAAATGGAAAGGGGAGTTGTGGTTGCCCGGCAAGGGATAAGGAGCAACTCAGAGATAGAGGGGGGGGGGGGGCATTTGGAGTTGAGGTAATATTGGATGTTGGAGTATTTTATGATTTAAATGTGTCATCATACATTGAGTTTAAAAAGGGAAAACTGAGAGTTGAAAATGGGGAAAAGAGGGATGGTGGTGGTGAGGAAGCAGAAATGAGGTGTAAACAGGATATGAGATGACCATATTGATCTATATGACTATAAACATTAAAGGAATACATAACCAAATTAAAAGGAAGAGGCTATTAAATTTACTGAAAAAAAGAAAAAATAGATAGAACATTTGTGTAGGAAATGCATCTAAATGAAGTGGAACATAACAAATTAAAGAGAGACTGGGTAGGACACATAGCGGCAGCATCTTATAATTCAAAAGCTAGAGATGTAGCTATATTAATTAATAAAAATGTACCAATCAAAATAGAGGAAATAATAGATCCGGCAGGGAGGTATGTAATGATAAAGTGTCAGATATATTCAGAATTTTGGAATTTGCTCAATATACATGCACCTAATGAAGAGATCAAAAGTTTTTGCAAGATATGTTTTGAAGATTGTAGATACACAAGGGAATATATTGATAGGAGGGGATTTTAACCTTAATTTGGATCCAATGTTGGATAAAACTGGACAAAAGACAAGCAAAAAGAATAAAATGGCCAAATTTATGGTTAAATCAATGCAGGAAATGAAACTTATGGATATATGGAGGAGGCAACAACACCCAAGAGAGAAGAAATGCTCATATTATTCGAGTAAGCACAAAACATACTCAAGGATTGATATGTTTTTGTTGTCAGCCCATATTCAAGGGAGAGTTAGGAAAACTGAGTATAAAGGTAGATTACTATCTGATCATTCACCCCTGTTATTAGCAATAGAACTGGAGGACATCCCACCAAGAACACATAGATGGAGGTTAAACTCCATGCTACTTAAAAGGCAGGAATTTAGAGAGTTTATTGAATGCCAAATTAAAACATATTTTGAAATAAACAGAATCAGTGAAAGACAAATTTATATTATGGGACGCAATGAAAGGCTTCATTAGAGGGCAGATAATAAATTATGTAACTAAGATGAAAAAGGACTACAATTGGGAAATAGAGCAGTTGGAAAGGGAAATAGTAAGTACAGAAAGGAATTAATAAAAAGAGAATTGGCAGACAAAAAATAAAATACGAAACATTACAAACGTACAAGGTGGAGAAGAATATAATGAAAATAAAGCAAAAGTATTATGAACTGGGAGAAAAAACAAATAAAATATTAGCCTGGTAACTTAAAACAGAACAAGCTAAAAGAACTGTATTGGCATCAAGGAAAAAGGACAAACAAATTACATATAACCCAATAGAGATTAACGAGAACTTTAAGGAATTTTGTGAAAAATTATACCAAACTGAGAATGAGGGGAAAGATGATAAAATAGAAGAGTTTTTAGCTAAAATTGAACTGCCAAAATTGCAAGAAGAGGAACAAAACAAACTAATAAAACCATTTGAAATAGAGGAAGTACAGGATATATTAAAAAAGCTGCTGAACAATAAAATATTGGGAGAGGATGGATTCCCAATAGAATGCTATAAAATATTTAAAGAGTTATTAATTCCTTCTCTCCTGGAAGTAATGAACCAGATAGAAGAAACACAAAACTTGCCAGATTCATGTAAGACAGCAATAATTACAGTAATACCAAAGACGGGGAAGGATCCATTAACATCAGCATTATATAGACCAATATCTCTACTTAACTCAGACTATAAGATAATAGCAAAATTATTAGCAAACAGATTGGCCGATTGTGTTCCAAAAATAGTAAAAAAAGATCAAACTGGATTTATTAAGAAAAGACGAACAGCAGATAATGTCTATAAACTTATTAATCTAATTCATGCAGTTCAAGGGAATAAGAAGCCAACAGTGGCTGTTGCTTTAGACACAGAAAAAGCCTTTGACAGAGTAAAATGAACCTCTGTAATACTTTAAATAAATAGTTCCAATCTACCAGAAAAATATATTAATTGGATTAAAGCATTATATAATGGACCGTTGGTAAAGGTAACAGTAAATGGATTTGTATCGAACCAATTTAAATTAAGTAGGTGAACTAGACAGGGATGTCCATTATCCCTCTCATTGTTCACCTTAGCAATAGAACCATTGGCAGAACTAATAAGAACAGAAAATTAAAAAGGGATAAAAATAAAGGAGAAGGAGTATAAAATCAGCTTATTTGCAGATGACATCATAGTATACTTAATGGAACCAGAAATATCAATAAAAGAATTGCAAAAGAAATTGAAGGAGTATGGAGAAATATCGGGGTACAAGATCAACGCAAATAAAAGTGAAGTGGTGCCAATGAGTAACGCGGATTATACAAAATTTAAAAAAGAATCACCATTTAAATGACAAACACAAGCAATCTGATACCTAGGTATCAGGTTAGATAATAACTTAAGCCACCTGTACAAACTAAATTATCAGCCACTAATAAAGAAATTGCAGGAAGACTTAGAACATTGGAAAGAATTACCACTAACATTGATAGGGAGGGTAAATTGCATTAAAATGAATGTCTTCCCAAGGATACAATACTTATTTCAATCATTACCAATTCCCTTAACAGAGAAATTCTTCAATGAACTAAAGAGAATAATAAGGAAATTCTTATGGAAAGGGGGGAAACAGAGGATAGCGCTAGATAAATTAACAGAGTGATATAAACAGGGTGCTTTGCAGCTACCAAACTTAAAAAAATTATTGTAGAGCAGCACAATTACAGAATCTATCAGATTTTTATCAGACAAGGGAAAAACCAGACTGGACTAAGATAGAACTAGATAAAATAGGAGAGAAGGTACCAGAACATATACTTTATAAGTGGGATGGAAAGCTGGTGCAATATAAAAGCTCACCAGTATTGCTTCATTTACTTAATATATGGGAGAAGATCCACTTAGAAAAGAAAAAAACAAATTACCAAATACCAAAATTGTTATTGACACAAAACCCACTAATCCCTTTAACCATAGATAACCTTTCCTTTAGAGAATGGGAGAGAAAAGGAATCAAAAGAATAGAAAATTGTTTTTTGGAAAATAATTTATTAACATTTGAACAGGTGAAGTACAAATATGGAATAACTCATGGTACAATGTTTGCATATTATCAACTGAAATCTTATTTAAAGGATAAATTGGGAAACAGACTGAGATTACCAGAAGGAAGTAGCTTTGAATATGTGATTACAGACACGATGATAATTAAAAGATTTAAAATGAACATGTACATTAAGCTGCAAGATAAGGAAAATTATTAAATAAGCTATAAACCTAAACAAAAATGGGAAAAGGATTTAAACATAAAGATAAAAAATGAAGCATGGGAAAAGTTATGTTCTGGAACGATGAAGAATATAATAAACACAAGGTTACGCATGATACAGTATAATTGGTTACACAGATTATAAATCATGCCTCAAGTTAAAAGAATGGGATCCAACATTATCAGATAGATGTTTCCGCAGTAAAAAGGAAATGGGAACAACAGTACATGCAATTTGGGGATGTAAGAAAGTGAAAATGTTTTGGAAAGATCTAAATCAGATATTAAATAAAATCACAAAAAATAACATACCAAATAATCCAGAGATCTAATATAAGAAGTAAGGAATTAGGCCTCAAATTGGATAAAGCACAAAAAAGATTTATTATGATAGCCTTAGCAGTAGCAAAAAAATGTATAATGTCAACTTGGAAAATGGAAGGGAGCCTGAGAATATAGCAATGGTACATGGAAATGAATAAATGTATTCCATTGGAAAAAATAACATATAATTTCAAAAATAAAGTCACATTATTTGAACAAATTTGGGAACCGTACATGGAACATTACAGAAAGGGCTTGCCTCGGACCTCCACCCCCTAAAATGATGGAAAGACAAAATGACTTGATCCAGTGTATAAAAGTAGATGACACATTTTTCTTGTTTATTTTTAATTGTGTGAAGACATTGTTTAATGGTTTTATTGTATTGTATATGTTGAATATATATTGGTTTTGGTGGGGGGTGGGAAGGGAGGGTAGTGGGGGAAAAAATGGAAAAAATTCCTCTGTGTATATTTAATGAGAAACGTTTGTATATATTTTGGTTGATATGGTTCACAGTGTGAAAAAATAAAAAAAAGAAACATAATTCATTCTGTGTTCAAAGTAATCCTTTTAGATTTTACGTCCTCTATTCAAAAAGAAAGTCTACCTTTTGAAAATGGGGGTTGCTATTGGAGAATTCTCACTTGTGTTCTAGTCATGATCTTTAATGGAGGGGTACTGGATCCTTATCTGTGAAAGATACTTTACATCCTGTTTTGTGGAAAAGCTCATCACTATTTCCTTTGATCCATGTCACCCTATTGTTGGGAGTCAGAAGATCTGTCCAGCCAAGCAGTCTGAGATAAGAAATTTTAGCTGTTATTGGAGCCTTTGGAAAATTAAGCTGTTTTGTGTGAAATTCATAATAAAGTTCAACCCATCCATTTGTCTGCTAAAACTTAGTAAAAGTATTAACCTATTTTATATTGGCTGACATTTGAGTTTTAAAAAACTGATAGGAAAAGTTCCGTCTGTGGTAAGCTTGGTGTGTGGGTGTGGGGGTGTGTGTGTGCCCATATGCATTGTTATCCGTTTATCTTACTCAACTGTTTTACCATAATTCCCTTTATATATCCTGCCTAAAATTTTCAATAGGTCCCTAAGGTCTCTGTTCTATATCTGTAAATTTTTCCTACATTTGTTCACAGAACGGCTTTAGCAGAAGTGGTCTTGACCTGGTGCTGTGGAATGAACACTGTTTTCATCATGTGGCGCAAGTTACTACAATCACAACTTTCACTTCTACACGCAGACCTGGTCATGACCATAGCATTGTGCAAGATGTCTGTGCAGTCCGTTGTGTGCTGCTGGGAAAAAAAAGATCCGCAATTGATATTCACCAGTTAATTCTCAACTTCATCAATGAGAGCAGAAAACTCCACAAGAGCCTACCCAGCTGAGGCAAAACTCTGCTTCTCCTGCATTGGTTAAAGTCAAATGATATTGAATTGATCCTGGAGCCATTATATTGAGGCAACCATGAAGAAGGCTCACCAATACTTGAGCTTTCTAAGGAGTTTGAATTTGAACTTGAGTCTGAGGAGATTTTTCAAATCATTGCCAGATCTGGGCCTTAGGCCCAGCGGGGCCCAATGACAAACAATTTTTGTGGGGCCCCAGCTTCACAGCCCAGGACAGTAGAATCGTAAATATAAGTTTATTATAGACTTTTTATCTCTATGGTAGAATGGAAAACAATCAAAACATGTGCTTAAAAAGTGCATGTGAGTTAATGAACTAATATAAAATATAAAATTGCACACATGCAAACCTACAAGTAAACAAACAAAATTGTAGATTACCTTTGTAAATGTGTTGATTCGTTTTTCTTGTACTTGATCAATAAATTTTTTCAGCAGATCATCTTTGCTGCAGTTCACAGCAACTGAGCATAGCTGGCAAATGCCTTTTGGAGTTCTCATGATCAGCTCGTCCTGTTTGGCCAGTTATTAAAGTTGCAAGTGCACTTGCTGGGTTATTGTCAAAAAGCTTGCAGTAGTAACAGAAGACTTTATCACTTGATACAGTGATTAGCCTGGGGCAATCTACAATTTCACCATTTGGCAGTTTTCTTTTGCAGCAAAATTTTGAAAAACGTGATTCACTCTTATTTTTGGGGAAGACTCACCCTCTCCACCAGGGCATCAGTCTTACTTCTCCTCACGTGCTTTATTAGAAGGGCCGGACCTAGTGTGGTGAGCCAGGTTAGGAGTGTAGTTCCCAATGCTGATCTTCTTTCAAAATTGAATAAAAGCTCATGAGGAGTCGCATTGGTCGCTGGACAGAGCAGCGACCGGATGGAGTGGAGCACCATGTGTAGGACATCCTGCCAACTTGAGTCTGGGAGGCCTCTTGAGTTGAGAGCCAATTTGACAGCTTTCCAGACCATGGTGTTTCCTTTTTCAACCTGCCCATTCCCCCAGGGTTTGTTGCTAGTTGTCCTGCTGGATGTAGTGCACTTTGCCAGCAGGTACTGATATAGCTCCTCACACATAAATGACGAGCCCTGGTTGCTATTGGATCGAGCCGGGATACCTGAATGGGGTGAAAATAGAATCTAGGGCCTTGATTACTGATGAGGTGGATGTATCTGGACATGGGATAGCAAACAGGAAGCGGGAGTACACATCAATGATGGAGAGAAAAAATGTATTCCTGTTCGTGGAGGGGAGAGGTCCCTTAAAATCGACACTGAGCCATTCGAAGGGCCGGGATGACTTAATCAGGTGCACCTTAGCGGGGCAGTAGAAGTGCAGCTTGCACTCCACACAGACCTGGCAAGACCTGGACATTTCCCTGATAGTTTCCATTGAGCAGGGCAGGTTGGTCTCCTTGACAAAATGAGCCATGTGGATAACCCCCTGGATGGCAGAGCTCATTATGTAGAAACTGCAGTTGGCCGACCTAGAGTGAGACGATGCCTCACTAGGACCTCATTTTGTGATTTCAGGTACCGAGCCTTCAAAGCCTCACTGGCAGCATCATAGGTTGCACAGTCCCGAATGACTGCATACCCTTTAGTTCCTAACCCGGAAACGAGGACCGACTCCTCGAGTTCATCCGAGTTGAACACGTCCTTGGTCGCATTCAGGTAGGCCTGGAAACAGTCCAGCCAGTAAGCAAACTCCTCGGCAGCATCTAGAGATAGAGGGTCGACCAGGAGCAAACTCAGCTAGAGCAGCGCTTCCATCTTCTTGTTATAAGTTAATAAAATTGTGGCGCAAATAAAAGCTCTCACAACTGGAGGAAGAACACCCACTTTTATTAGCTTATAATAATGGGTAGGGTCTTTAGTAGGGCTCAGGGTTTAGGTGGGAAACCTGGGTTATATATGGATAGATGGGAGCGGAGCCTGGGTGCAGTAAACTAGGATTCACTGCTAGTGTGTTGTGCTGATGGTTGGCCCTGCCTCCCGGCTCCACCTATAACCCTGGTTTCCCTCCTAAACCCAGAACCCTTCTGAAGACTACATCCATAGTTATAAGCTAATAAAAGCGTTTGTTCTCCCTCCAGTCATAAGAGCTTTTATTCACACTACACTGGGGGAGAAGCCAGCCATCAGCACAACCCATCACCACTGAATCTCAGTTCACTTCATAGGCAAGTTTCTTTGTTTGTCAAATTGAACACTTTTGAAAGGGCTAATATCACTTTTAGTAAATAAATTCAAACTTTGATTATCTTGAATAACTTCTTCAGACTGGCTTCCTTTAGTGTTACCAACTTCACTGTGATGCGGCTCCACTAGCTTTTCTGTATTTTCTGAAATACTCATCTAATCCACCTTTCTCCTTTTCTTTTTCGGCCTTCTTTGCCTTGGTTATAGCCCTCTTCTGACTACGACTTAAATATTTTCTTCTTTTATCCCTTAGTCTTTTATTCATATTTACAGGAACCATGGAATCCTAAAAAAAAAACCCACAAAATATTAAAAGAATGTGTGTAGCTTGCTCACAGCATGGATCACAACTAAAAATGGCGCCACAATGTTTGTTGACATTAATTAAGCAACATTAGTGCTCACATGTTCAAAACTTGAACATCAGTGGCACTAAATCTAAATTTCAGGACAGAGTTTTAAAAAGTTTGTTATCTCAGGCAATCCAGTATTTTGGAGGTCATTATTTTGGATTTCTACAGTAAAAATAATTTAAAATATAAACAGTATAAACAAACACTACTGACTTTTTAAGAATTCATAAGAAAATTAAAATCGTTGCTGTTCTGTACAAAACCTGCAATATGGTATATTTAACAAGACTAAAGATGATATTACCCTTAGGCATGGGACCCAATTGGGAGCAATTGGTCCAATTGGCTACTCTATCCAACTTCTACAGGTGCACTATGTCAAGTACACTGACTGGTTGCATCACGTACTGGTTTGGGAATTTGACTGCTCAAAAACACAGAAGGTAACAAACATAGCCAGGTCCATCACAGGCCCTGACCTCCCTCAAGAAGGCAGCCAAAATTATAAAGGATCCCCATCACCCTAGTCACAGGCTCTTGTCACAGCATTCTTTAGGGAGAAGGCATAGAAGACCAGCATCTCTAGATTCAAGAATTGTTTCTTTGCAACAACTATCAGTCTCCGAAGCCTCCCCTTGTTACTCTTATCATCAATTACTTCGTCATCACAAAAAGGACTGTCTGCATTATTGCAAGTCACTTTTTTTGCATGAGGAATACAATGAATATATTATCTTTCAATTTAATTCACAAAGATAAGCGTATACAGAGCCGTTGTCATACCCACACTCCTGTTCGGCTCCGAATCATGGGTCCTCTACCGGCACCACCTACGGCTCCTAGAACGCTTCCACCAGCGTTGTCTCCGCTCCATCCTCAACATCCATTGGAGCGCTTACATCCCTAACGTCGAAGTACTCGAGATGGCAGAGGTCGACAGCATCGAGTCCACGCTGCTGAAGATCCAGCTGCGCTGGATGGGTCACGTCTCCAGAATGGAGGACCATCGCCTTCCCAAGATCGTGTTATATGGCGAGCTCTCCACTGGCCACCGTGACAGAGGTGCACCAAAGAAAAGGTACAAGGACTGCCTAAAGAAATCTCTTGGTGCCTGCCACATTGACCACCGCCAGTGGGCTGATATCGCCTCAAACCGTGCATCTTGGCGCCTTACAGTTTGGCGGGCAGCAACCTCCTTTGAAGAAGACCGCAGAGCCTACCTCACTGACAAAAGGCAAAGGAGGAAAAACCCAACACCCATCCCCAACCAACCAATTTTCCCCTGCAACCGCTGCAATCGTGTCTGCCTGTCCCGCATCGGACTTGTCAGCCACAAACGAGTCTGCAGCTGACGTGGACTTTTTACCCCCTCCATAAATCTTCGTCCGCGAAGCCAAGCCAAAGAAAGAATTCAATTAGTTCACTATTATATTTTTTCTTTGCAAGTACCCATTCAGCTACAGCAAGTAAGAATTTTGGTGCATATGTACTTTGTATGATGTATATGATAATAAACCCATCATTTTCATTGTCACTGAACGAGCTGGTGTAATAATGTGAGGCATTAACTGAATGCAGTACCAGGACCAGTTCTTACCTGCTGCACAGTGCCTAGTATCCAGAGAGAACACCCTGGATCATGTGTACACCAATGTCCCTGGTGCATACAAGGTTTCACCTCCCCCTCCCCCCCCCCCCACCTTCGCTACTCAGATCACATATCTGTCCTGCTAACCCCAATATACAGACCGCTGGCAAAGATTAGTTCACAGGGAGATAAGGACATGGCCTGGGGGTGAGACACAGCAATGCTGCCAGTCTGCTTTGAGACCAAGGACTGGAACTATTCCTCAGCTGTTCCTACATAAGTTGTTCTGGTCTCATAGTTATTTTGAAGTTCAGTGTAAAAGCCAGTAGGGACTTTCTTAGGGACTCCTGTTAATTTTCCTCCAAACCTCAACTGAGGCAAATCAGAACCTCTGGGGAAATCTGACTTGAAATGTGATTTGGAATCTTGCTGGTCAGTAACTCCCAGCAGAGGCTTGTAGGGATAAAAAACAGCAGTTTTGTAATCAAGAATTCCCTCCACCTCACCTTAATTGGATTCTCCACCATCACTTCAATCCCAATTCTCTCCACACAGAATAATGCTGATTTGCTTTATTGGCCAGAGGTTGTGCAGGGTAATTTCAGAGTCCCTGAAAAGACTCTGCACCAAAATAATACAGCACATACATCATCAAAAAAAATTATCATATCCATACTGACCATCTCTCACTATCACAGTTAATAGCTATCCCTGAATCTATATCATCAAATACATTATCTGTTATTATCACATTACTAACTTTGGGGACAATGTAATCTCAAATTTGCCATTACCTATCTTACATTACACCCCTGATTAAATCAATAAATACATAATTGGATCTACCACTATGAGATATACTGAGAGGATGACTAATATTGCATAAATGCAATTCTTCCCTTTCCTTTGGACCTGATTTATCTTTCTAGAAACCCTATAATTTAATATAAAACATTACCAGAACAATGAGTCGTCAACTCAAGTTTATTGTCATCTGATTCCACAAGTACAACCCGACGAAACAGCATTCGTTGGTACTCGATTCAGACACACAACCAGACATAACACACATACAAACAGTACATGTGCAGGACAGGTATTCATATATACAAACACATAAATATTGTTTCGTAATAGGAGAGCCTAATTTGATTAGTGAGAGCACATCCTTTGGTCATTCAGCATTCTCACTGAAGCTGTTCCTTAGCCTGGTGGTACTGGCTCTAACACTCCTGTATCTCTTTCTCGATGGGGGCAGCTAAAAGATGCTGTGAGTGGGGTGGAAGGGATCCTTAATGATTTTGCACACCCTCTCAGACAATGATCCCAGTAGATCATTGTGGGGGTGGGGGATGGGGGGAGGGATACTCCAGTGATACTCTCTGCCACCCAATTGAACTCCAATCCATTTCTCTGTAGCACCGTACCACACGGTGATGCAGCCAGCCAGGACATTATAACCATATAACCGCTTATAGCACGGAAACAGGCCATGTCGGCCCTTCAAGTACTGGTTCACTTCTTGTTAGAGATCCTATAGAAGGTTGGCATAATGGTGTCCTGTATCCTTGCATGCCTCAGTCTTTTCAGGAAGTGTAGCCGCTGTTGCATCTTCCTGATAAGTGAGATGTTGTGTGTCCACGATAGATCACTAGTTAAGCAAACTCCAAGAAACTTGGTGCTCTCCACACTAACCACTACAGAGTTGTTGATGTATAATTGAGGGTGGTCATTACTGGTCCTCCTGAAGTCCACAATCATCTCCTTCATTTTGTCCACACTGAAACTCAGGATGTTACTCTTGCCCCATATCACAAGATTTTTCACCTCTTCTCAATATTAGACAATAGACAATAGACAATAGGAGCTGGAGTAGGCCCTTCGGCCTGTCGAGCCAGCACCGCCATTTTACAGATCATGGCTGATCACTACCATCAGTACCCCTTTCCAGCCTTATCCCCATAACCCTTAACTCCTTTGCCCACTAGAGTCTTATCTAACTCTCTTTTGAACATAATCAGCGAATCTGCCTCTACCACCCTCTGTGGCAGAGCATTCCACAGATTCACACTTCTCTGGGTAAAAAAAATGTTTTCTCATCTCCGTCCTAAAGGGCCTACCCTGTATTCTTAAACTATGCCCTCTAGTCCTCGTCTCCCCCATCATTAGGAACAAGTAATCCGACTTCACCCTGTCTATCCCCCTGATGATTTTGTATACCTCAATCATGTCCCCCCTCATCCTTCTAAACTCCATCGGATACAAGTCCAGTTTTTCTAGCCTTTCAGCATATGCCAACCCCGCCATCCCTGGAACTAACCTTGTAAATCTGCGCTGCACACCCTCTATAGCTAGTATGTCCTTCCTCAAAATTGGAGACCAGAACTGGACGCAATACTCCAGGTGGGGTCTCACCAGGGCCCTGTACAACTCATCTTTGTTGCTGATTAAACCAACTACTGTTTTGTTATCTGCAAACTTAATGACACTGTTAGAGCTGGATCTGGAGATGCAGTTGTGAGTCCGTAATGTGAATAAGAGTGGGATAAGCTCACAGCCCTGAGGTGCGGCAGTGCTCATCATGACATTGCTCGACATTCTGATATCAACTTGAACAGGCTGTGGTCTTTCCATGAAATAGTTCCAGTCCTTGGTCTCAAAGCAGTCTGGCAGCACTGCTGTACCTCACCCCCAGGCTATGTCCTGATCTCCCTGTGAACTAATCTTTGCCAGCGGTCTGTATACTGGGGTTAGCAGGACAGATATGTGATCTGAGTAGCGAAGGTGGGGGGGGGGGGAGGGGCAAAGTGCAGGCTTGTATGCACCAGGGACATTGGTGTACACATGATCCAGGGTGTTCTCTCTGGTGGCAAAATTGACATGGTAAAGCTTTTTCATGGTTTCACTCTCATTAGCCGAAGGCAGAACCTAGACTGCAGTGATTAGCGTGGCTGAGAATTCCCTGGGCATGTGGAAGGGTCTGCGTTTCACAAGAAGGTACTTTATCTCTTCTGAGCTGAATGACTTCACAACAGAGACATTTGTTCACCAGTTCTCGCTGATGTAAATGCACAGTCTCCCCTCCTCGAGGTTTGCCAGAAGCGGCAGCATCTCTGTCTGACCTGAAGGTCCCCTCAGCTGGATCGCTGAGTCTGGAATGGAGTTTCTGTAATCATTAGAACACAGTAGGCCTGCAGTTCTCTCAGGTTCAGATCCAGCTTCAGGTAATCAATTTTCTTCTCCAGTGATCTTACGTTTGAGAGTAAGATCAATGGGAGCGTGGGTCTGAAGAGGTTATTTCTCAGTCTAACCTCAATGCCAACCCATTTTCTATGCTTCGGCCTTCTCCAGCAGCGCTTTCAGATGGCCTCCCAAGCTTCTCTGGCAATGCGCTCTGCAGTTTGTTGCAGTCTGTGTTCCCTACTTCAGGAAGTTAAAACTGCCCAGAATCTTACTGAACCGATCCGCTAATTTGAAAGTCTGGTTCATATGAGGATGTAACAAGTACTTCTCAGGTAATGTTGTTCGTCCATTTCTGCCATAGATTATTAAGGCTTCTTTCTTCTTTGGGATGGACAGTTATTACAGTAAGAAAATAGAACTTTACAGCAAAGTACAGGCCCCCTGGTGCCAACCTATATAAACTTACTCAAACTAAACCTTCACTACCTCTCCTTCAAAACCCTCTATTTTTTCTTGTATCCATATGCCTGTCTTAAGTTTTTTAAATTTCCCAATTGTACCAGCTTCCACCACCAAACCTGGTAATGCACTCTAGGTACCCACTACTCTTTGTGTATAAAAAATTACCCCTGATGTCTCCTCTAAACTTTTCTTCCCTCACCTTGTAAAGGTATCCTCTGCAGTTTGCTAGCCCCACCCTGGGAAAAAGGCTTTGGCTGTCCACCCTATCTCCTCCTCTCACAATCTCAGTCATCTCTCTTCCTTCTTCACTCCAAAGAGAAAAGCCCCAACTGTGTTAACTTACTCTCAAACGTGAGACATTTTCCAATCCGGGGAATATTCCGGTAAATCTACTCTGTGCCCTTTCCACAGTTTCCACATCCTTCCAGTAATGAGGCAACCGGAACTGAACACAATACTCTCTCTAAGTGTCTAACCAGAGTTTTGTAGAGCTGCAACATTACCTCATGACTCTTGATCTCAACCCCATGACTAATGAAGGCCAACAAACCATAACCCTTCTTAACAACCCTATCAACCTGCATGGCCACCTTGAGAGATCAATGGATTTATTGCCCCAATGTCCCTCTGTTCTTTCACACTGTTAAGAATCCTGCCACTAACCATGTACTCTGTCTTCAGGTATGACTCTCCAAAATGCATCATCTCACACTTATCCAGATTGAACTCCATCTATCACTTTTCCTCCCAACTCTGCATCCTGTCTATATATTGTTGTAACCTGCAATAACTTTCTATACTATCCACAAGATCTCCAATCTTTATATCATCTGTAAACATAGTGATCCATCCCTCTACCTCTTCATTCAGATCATTTATAACAATCACAAAGAGCAGGGCCCCCAGAACAGATCCCTGTGGAATTCTACTAATCACTGACCTCCAAGCAGAATATGTTCCATCTACTACTACATTCTGGTTTATGCAGGCAACCAATTCTGAATCAATAGAGCCAAGATTCCATGGATCCCATAACTCATGACTTTCTGAATGAATCTATCATGGGGTACCTGGCCACATGCCTTACTAAAATCCATATACACCACATCTACCATCATCAATTTCTTTAATTGCCACCTCAAAGAACTCAATTAGGCTCGTCAAGCACGAGGTATCCATCACAAAGCCATGCTGACTCTCCCTGAGAAGATTGTACTTCTCTAAATGCTCGTAAATCTGTCCTTAAGAATCCTCTCCAATAGTTTGTCCACAGCTAATGTAAGACTCATTGATCTATAATTCCAAGGATTCTCCCTTTTACATTTTTTAAACAAGGGGACTACATTTCCCATTCTCCAAACCTCTGATACCTTCCTTGTGGCCAGGGAGGAGATAAAGATCATTGCTAATGCTCAAGCAATCTCTTGCCTTGCTTTCTGTAGTAACCTGGGAAATACAGCTCCTCATCTGGTCCCAGGGAATTATCAATCAAATATTTTTAAGAAAATCCAGAACTTTCTCTTTCTTAACCTCAACATGCTCCAGCACATAAGCTTGTTCTACACTGACCTCACATTTTGACCAAGGTTCCTCTTTCTGGTGAACACTGAAGCAGAGTATTCCTTTAGGACCTCCCCAAGCCTCCTCCACCTCCAGACTCATGTGGTCTTCTTTATCCTTAAGCCTTCATTCTTTTCATCCCTCTGTTCTTCACGTATACATAGAACACCTAAAGGTTTTCCTTAATCCTACTTGCCTTCTCATTCTCACTTCCTGCACCCCTTAGTCCATTCTTGAGTTCTTTCTAGCTACCATATAATTTTCTTGATCCCTTCTTGTCTTTTGCTTCCTAAACCCTTTGTATGCTTCTTTCTTCCTCTTAATAGCCACCTTACCTCTTTTGTCAAGCACAGTTCCCTTATCCTACCATCTTTTCCTTGTCTCAATGAGACAAACCTATCCTGAACCCCACGTAAGTGATCACTGAGCATTCTCTACATTGTTTCTGTGCTTTTCCTCGAGAACATCTGTTCTCAATTTACTCTCCCCAATTCCTGATTAATCCCATCATAATTAGTTCTTCCCCAATTAAACACTTTACCTGTCTGTCTATATCTTGTTCATACATATGCTAAAGATCAGGGAATTGTAGTCATTGTCACCAAAATGATAATTTTACCCAGTACTAGGTCCAGTATGGCCTCTCCTCTGGTCAGCTTGTCTACATCCTGTGTCAGCAATCCCTCTTGGATCCACCTGAAAATTCTGCCCCATTACCAGAACAGGTCCTCTTGCAGTAAGGAGCTGCCAGTCAATATTTGGGAAGCTGATCCTCCATAATAACAATCCTATTATTTCTGCACCCTTGTAAAATCTGCCTTTGCTCTTCCATGTCCCAAAGACTATTTAGGGGCCTACAGACTACTGCCAATACAGTGATTGTTCCCTTCCTGTTTTGACTTCCACCCATACTGGCACAGCAGACAATCCCTCCTCATTGTCCCCTTTTCTGGAGCAGTGATGCTATCCCAGACCAGTAATGCTACTCCTTCCCCCTTCCCACCTCGTTTATCTCCTTCCTATTCCTTTTAAAACATCTAAAGACCAGTATCTGCATCAGCCAATCCTGTCATTGCATCATCCAACATAACGGTAGCAACAACGTCATAATTCCACATACTGATCCATGCTCTCACTTCACCTCCCTTATTGCGAATAGTTCTTGCATTGAAATAAGTAAGTTTCAAATCCTCCAACTGACTATGTTTATGCTCTGAGTGAGTACAAGTTGATATTAATGCCATCCGATTGCAGGTGTTCTTCCTCCAATTTGTCGGTGGTCTCAGTCTCGCAGTGCACAAGACCATGGTCGACATGTTGGCAAGGAAATGGGGCAGAGAATTTCTCTGGTTTCCATTAACCTCCCCCCCCCCCATCTATCCCTATGTCTCCTCTCCTGTAGTTCTGCCTCTCTCTCTCTTTCCCTTCCCCCCAGCTTTGCACTCACTGAGCCAACCCCCTCTCCCAATCAATAATTCTAATCTTTCCTCTCTCCTGCCCTATATCCATATCCAATTTACTCCTTTTGGCTGTTGGTCTGTGCTCCTCGCCCTTTTAATTCAGACGCCTTCCTGCTTTTTTGGAGAAGGGAACAGGTCCAAAACTTCACTTGTATATCTTACTTCCTAGGGACACTGCAAGACCTGCATTTCTGTGTGTTTACTACATTTATGCTCCCTTCTCTGCAAATCCTTCCTCACAAACTCACTACACATAGCTTAAACCTTCCACCATTTTCTCAATTCTGTGCCCGCTCATTCTGGCTCCCATTTCCCTGCTAAACTAGTTTAAAACCTTCCCAACACCTATTCATCCCCCTCCTGTTCAGGTGCAACCCATCCTTTTTGTTCACGTCATACCTTTCCTAGTAAAGGTCCCAACTTCCCATACACAACATGAGCAACACGTTTTTTTGTATACAAAGGCTTATGTATGTAGGTACTGTACTGTACTTTCTATCTATCATGGCTCCTATCTGTCATTCATTGAAGAAGGGCTCAGGCCAGAAAAGTCGTCAATACCTCTTTCTCATATTGTCTGTGCTCAAGATGGTGGTGCCTATTAATTCGCAGCAGCCATGAGGGTTTGCAGACTCTGGGGACGTGGAGGACTGGAGCATGGCACCAGAGAACAGAAAGATCACCCCCCCCCACCACTGTCTGAGAAGGAAATGTGGAGGAGATGACCCATGGGACAGTGACCACAGTGGCTGACCTGTGAGGGGCTCTGAGGCTGAGGGACCAGTGAATGCAGTGGGTTGCTGGTGACTTGAGGCGAGGAACACATGGAGGCTGTGGGCTTCTGGAGACTGCTATCAGGAGACTTGTGCCAGGCTACAGATTGCTGGAACCTGGCTCAAACTGGCTGGAGGGATACCAGATATCGGAACCAGGATGTGAGGGGGGGGGGGTGCCGATGGTGCTGAAGGGATCCTGACTGTGTAGGAGGTTCAAATCTGGAGCTCGGGTTGCCAATGGTTTGGTCTAGACTCTGAATGGCTGCGGAAGTACTAGAGGTGAATCTACGGACATTCGACTCTGGGAGGACTTTCTTTTGCTTTTTTTTCTCTGACTGTATCTGACTGTAAGAGGCACTTAGGTGATTCCTGCCAGTGCTGAACCTGTCTGCATTGCAGCGGGCAAAAAGAAATTTCATGTAATAGGACACTTTTTTTTACTATGACAATAAATTAAATCTTGATCTTGAAATGCAGCAAAACCAGTGTTAGTGATAACAGCAGCAAAAGGCAAAGGAGAAATATCGATTTGGAAGTGAAACAGAAGGTTATTAAGTGGCATGGAAGTGAATTCTATTGTCCATGATTTAGGAAGGTCGCATTCGACAATCAAGATGATCCTCAAAAACAAAGAAATGATGTGACCAAAGAGTGCGTGAATGGCATATGTAGCAGTATATACATGTCTTAAAGGAATTTGAAGAAGATGTTGAGATTGCAAAGATTAATAGGGCTGTTGTTGAGATGGTAAACAACAACCTGAACCTAGATATAGATAATGAGGTCATTGAAGAACTAGAGGTGGTTCCTGAGGAACTAACAAATGAAGAGTTTCTGGAGCTAGAGTGAATAGCTGAAGAAGAGGCAAGGGAAAAGGAAACTGCAGAAGAAGAACAGGTGCAGAAGAGGTTCACTGTTAAGGGATTCGCCAGATTATTTGCAGTCTATAACAGCTTGCTGAAGAGATGGACCCAAACATGAATGCTTTTCACTGATAGAGTGTTTGCTGAATATAAAGAAAGTTATGAAGAAAAGAAAAAGAAAACTAGGCAAACAACACTGGCCATGTTTCCTGAAGAAGCCAACACCTCCCCAAAGAAGAGCCTCAGCCAGGTCCTTCAGGCTTTACAGAGCGACAATTCATCAATGGACTGCCACTCTGTAATTTCATGTTATTCGACCTGCCACTCTTCCAGTGGAATACTATGAGGAAGTTGAGAATAGTGATGTGGATGATCCTGATCCTCTTTGTTAAATTGTGTGTGATGTAGGCTAAGAAAGTATTTACATAAAAGTTTAAAAAGTGAGGAAAAATTAAACAATTTAATTTAATGTAAGTTCAGTACAGGGGCATAACCTTTCATCCGGAATTCTGAAAAATGGCCACCTCCAAAAACCAGCACTTTTTTTGGTAGATGACATCTGCTCATCAAAGATGGAGTTTGGCGGCAAACATGGCCCGATGCGACCCTCGCTCAACTCCCATCTATCCCATCGCGTTCCACATTGATAATTTGCGGTATCATCGCTCTGACTCTTCCTGGCGCGTGCTGTCTCTAATTAGTGCAACTATCACTTTATAAGAGCAACTCCTATTCGACCGCCATCACTGATTAGCGCTATCGTAACTTTATAAGTGCTCCTCCCTGTCGAGCATCGTCGCCACCTGCCCTTCCAGTCGACACTGCCAGTCAGAAGCCTTGGAACACGGCAAAGAGAGCTGCAGAGTCCCTTATGGGTAGCAGTAAGATGCAGAAAAGGAAGCCTCTCTCATTATCGATTGTGCAGAAGGTGGAGTTACTGCGGAAGCTTGATAGTGGCATATCTGTGCATTGTTTAACAAAAGATTATGGTGTGGGATTGTCCACCATATATGATTTGAGAAAACAGAAAGAATGATTGTTGAAGTTTTACAGTGAGAGCGATGGCCACAGACTGATGAATAAAAGGAAATCTTTGCCTAGGGGGAAAAAAGTAGATATTGACCGAGTGCTTATTGAGTGGGTGCGACAACAAAGAAGTGAATGCGTGCCACTGCCTGGTCTGCTTGTAATGAAACAAACCACAAAGAACTGAACCTTGAGGGTGAGTGTGAATATTCACATGGTTGGCTGCAAAAATTTAAGAAGGATCACAGGATAAAGTATCTTAAATCTGTGGTGAAAAAATTTCTGCAGATTATGCACTTGTTAATGCATGGAGAAATGTAACTGAAGCAACATTAAAACATGCTTGGCATAGACTTTGGCCATCAACAACGTTCGATGAAAATGAGCCTACAGGTGAAGACTTTGAAGGTTTTCGTGTCAGTAACGAGAGGAAGATGATTGTTAACCTCATTGCCTATACCAAAAGTGTTAGAGGCAGCTGACATCGAAGAAGTGCTGAACAATTGACAATGATGCACCCGTTGTGCATTCCTTAAGTGATGGGGAAATTGCTGAAATGGTGTTACATATTGATAAGCATGAGGAGAGTCATAATGAGGACAAAGACATTGTGCACACAGGTGAAAAAATGCCCATTGATGATATGGATAAAATGTGCGATCAGTTAATTGGTGGGATGGAACAACGTTCATTTATCAGTGAGCTTGAAGTTATGGCTGTTTATTCAACTAAAGAGAGACTGCTTAGACAGAAACCTCTTTTAATTAAACAGACAACACTGGAAGAAGTCTTTAAAAATAGTTTATTCTCACGTGATGTTTGAGCTGAAATGTGCGTTTACTGCATTTGCACTGTTTGAGATGTCTGCAGTGTCTGAGCCAATTTATTTTGAAGTTCTATTTTAAAATTTAAAAAAGCCCGCTAATGATTTTTATGGTCTTTATTTATCTAAATTAATTTCACACCCCATGCCCCCTGTTTTGTGCAATTTTGCGTA
The DNA here is from genome assembly GCF_036971445.1 of Narcine bancroftii. Lineage (NCBI taxonomy): Eukaryota > Metazoa > Chordata > Chondrichthyes > Torpediniformes > Narcinidae > Narcine > Narcine bancroftii. Next base: position 113,317,803 of record NC_091471.1, on the reverse strand, counting down.
ATTTGAAACATCAAATTTGATTAAAGGGACCACCATTTTAAAATGATTCCAAAATTCTGGAAGATTCTGAACAACAGCAGGTCCCAATGATTCCAGATTAAATGGTTAGGCACCAGTATCCCACATTGCTTTGCTAAGTATATACTATACAGTAATATGATGTTTGCACAACGTCCACATCGCATAACACTTATTTTCACAGAATGTGTCATGGACATTAAGCGGCGCATACCATATAATATAATATGAGAGTTTATCCCCATACAATTTACAGATACACTGAAATTTGTGCCAGGAAAGTTGCTCAGACTTGCTTACAATAGCCACTTTCAGGTCCATTCTCCTCCAAGAATGTGCCTGCAGAAGAGGATTCAGTCCTATGTAATGGTTGTTCAGGTAGCAGCGCTAAAAGTGCAGCACTGACCACCTGAAAGGGAGAGCTGCATGGGAGGCACCTCGGAGCACACTCCGGCTCCTGTCCCTTCGAGATGTCAGGGCTGGGGTGGCCAGTGCAGCCCTGACGTCCTGCACCGCCTGCTCCTGCCCTGACATCCCGTACTGGGGGGCAGGGGCTGCGGGGAGGGGAGCTGTCGTGCGCTCGCCAGCTGATTGTCATCCCCTTAGCAGTCGCTTTCAGGCAGCTGCATTCAGGTGCCTAGGAGGACTTCAGTGCTCCGGTGATTATCCCTCTCGGAGGAGGGCTGGAAAGTGCGCCTCCTGTTCTTTCAGGGGTAGAATATGTGGCTTTACATCAGGGTATTTTGGCCACCTGAAAGTGCCTAATAACTTTATGTTGGCTGCCTTATTTTTAACAGTGTTGTAACAGTATTATTACATTGTAACAGTATACTAATGTGAACAGGAGATCACTTGTGAAATTAAAACAAGAAAAGTATTTTCGAATTGGATGTAAAAGTAAAGAAGATGCCCATCATCAATGGTTTTGGGGAAAAAGCAGAAGGGCTCTTTAGATGGGTCTATCTTTGAGGAAGTGACAGGCACTTCTGAGAAGATCCATAAGAGCCAAGCAAAATTAATTTATACTGTCATCTTCCACAAGTCAGACTTGTGTAATTTATATATTTATATTTGGCATTTCAAAACAAGTTGAACTGTTTGGGCTATATTTGTGCAGAGAGATGGTTTTATTTATATTAATTTGAGTGACAATTTGTATAAGTTTAATCTTATGGCTGTGTCCAAAACTCTTGAAGGTTCTGTGTTGTGCTTTGTGACTGCATCCTTCATGCAAGAATGCATTACTCAATTAATTTGTGCATGATGTATCGTATAATAAAGTGCACTGAGCTTACATTGAGATGTATTGTTTTATTTCACTTCCCATACTTTATCAAGTGTAGAATAATCATTAATTCAAAAGTATTAATATGAATAATGTTAGAATAATTACAAATGCAATTTTTATCAATCTATTTTAGGTTTACTATCCAAACATCGTAAAAAGCTGAAAAAACCTTTGGATTTGTTCCATTTAATTCAGTTTTGATTTAACATTTATAATTTATCAATAGAAGAGAGACACATTATGCAGTAGTATTCAACACTGATGCATTCTCAATTCCATTTGAAAATTAGGGTATTCACCAAGTGAGGACTTGCATGAGTCCCATGGTGGAGACATCACACTGTGGAAACAACATATTGAAGAGACATTCACTAAGTCAGGTGAGGGTAGTTCACATTTGGGGATTATCAAAGCAAAGAGATTATCTGATTCTTTTTTAGGTACAACATTGGGATGGACTACTTTTGTTGTGATGTTGGAGGCCAACAGTCAAGTAGTCATGTGCAATTATTGGCATTAACCCATGGCATCCTATGCAATGATAGGGTAGTAAGAGAAGGTCCTCTGTGAAAGGAGACCAAATTGTTTCCCCAATATTGAGCAGAGGGCATGTAGGACACGCTTCAATTGGATGCCTCTCATAGGTGCTTCATTTACTTGGGTTGTGCTATTCATGTGGGCAAAAAGTGATTACATGAGTCATACTCAGGATTTTTTTTCTTTAACAGGTAGAAAAGTTGAGTCTTTCTGGCACTGAAGTTTCCTCAAAATGCTCATGTTTGACTGCTTGCCTGCCAAACAAGACCCAATGGAGCCAGCTTCAACGGTGAGCATGACTCTGAGGAGAAACATGAATCCTAAAATTAAAGTGTTTCAGATTAGCTATTATTTGCATTTTCAGACTCTGTGCTTCTTTAATACATGTGGAATAGCTATGATAATTTGGCCCTCCTTCAAACCACAGAAGATATTTGAAAACCCTTCTTCCTCTCTAACAATGGGTTTGAAAAGAATGCAATATTTTGATTGTGATCTATACGACAGTGAGTTTATCCAGTGAACTGCTGAAACATGCAGGAAAGAAAAAGCTCCCATCTTGATTGATAGATTATCCAATTTGATAATCTCAGTTCGCTGGTGAAAATACACATTCTTGAGCTTTGACCAAGGACAAATTCAAGTTGGTGTTTCTTCACAGCCTTATCCAAATTAGGCGGTTTGTACTGAGCTAGGATATATAATTTCACTATAAATATTTGCTTTTGCAAGTACACAAGAACATTTAGCCTCTTGTGCCTGCTCCACCATTCAATAAGATCAGGCTGATCATTCACCCAGTTCCATTTTCCTGCACTAACCCCACATCCCATGATTCCATCAATATTTAACATTCACACTGGGAGACTGAGCCTGGATGGCCCTCTTAGCTAAAGAATTTCAAAGATTCATTGCCCTTGGTATGAATAAAATAGCTTCACATTTCCATCCTGATTGGCTATCCTCTTATTTTGAGACTGCGATCCCATCCAAGAGAAACATCGGATCCACAACCATCCTGTCAATCTCCTGAAGACTCTTGTTATGTTTCAATGAGATCACCTATCATTCCTTTAAACTTGTTCAGTCCTTGTCTGGCATAGGGTGGCTGTTTGTATTTTATTTGAACACATTTTGGCCTTCACAAGAGATGCTAGCAAAATATGTGTCAGAAAAGGATGCTATTAGCAGGGCAATATTTGTTTTTTTAAAATGAAATAGTTCATTAAGATAATTTGGCCCCATTACACAAAAGTTTATTTGAGTTTATCATCAGTGTCGCCAACAAAATAACTATTAATTTTTAAATATTATAAAAAGAATGGGACCTGTTGCATCTTTTCAATTGCTTTGTAGAATTGATAGGAAGTCTACCGGGTCTATTGGGCTATTATTGAGGTAAATCTTCAACCAACTATGAGCGGCCTGGTTTACGTAGTGGCTAGCGCAATGCTGTTAGAGCACCAGTGACTGGGGTTTGAATCCGCCACAGTTTGTACATTCTCCCCATGTCTACATGATTTTCCTCCGAGTGCTCCAATTTCTTCCCACAGTTCAAAATGTACCAGGGTTGTAGGTTAATTGGGTGTAATTGAGCAGCATGGACTCTTTACCATGCTGTATATCTTATTTGGATGAAAAAGTAGGTGGGTAGATTAGTCAAGTCAAGTAAGTTTATTGTCATCTGATTGTACAAGTACAACCTGATGAAAAAGCATTCTCCGATCTTCAGTGCAAAACATGCAGACACACAACCACACATACAGACAAACAGTACATGTGCAAGTATTCTCTCTCTCTCTCACACACACACACACACACACACACACACACACACACACACACACACACACACACACACACACACACACACACACACACACAAATAAATATTGTCTCGTAAATATGAGAGTCTCGGATGGTTAGTGTGAGCAGATCCTTCGCTCGTTTAGCATTCTCATTGCTCTTGTGAAAAATCTGTTCCTCAGCCTGGAGGTGCTGGCTCTGATATTCCTGTATCTCTTCCCTGATGGGAGCAGCTGAAAGATTTATTTTAAATGTAGTCATACATACAGCATGGTAACAGGCCATTTTGGCCCACGAGTACATGCTGCCCAATTTACATCCAAATAACCTACAACCCCCCACCCGGTAGGTTTAGAATGGTGGGAGAAAACCAGAGCACCCAGGTAAAACCCATGCAGACACGGGGAAACGTAGAAACTCCTTACAGACAGTGTGGGATTCAAACCCTAGTCCCAATCACTGGCGCTGTGATTTAAATATACAATGATCTTATACTTAACATCGACCTCGGAAATAGAATCCTTCTAATCAGTGTAACTACAAGCTGTAAAGGCGTTGCGCTAACCGCCACACCAACCATGTGTGCAGGGTGGAAGGGGTCCTTAATGATTTTGCTCACTTTCTTCAGTCAACAATCCTGATAGATCACATTGATGAAGGGGAGGAAAACTCCAGTGATCCTCTCTGCCACTCTTATGGCGCTGTGAATTGACCTCCAATCCATTTCTCTCCAGCATCCGTAGCATACTGTGATGTAGCTGGCCAGGATGCTCTCAATAGAGCTCCTGTAGAAGCTTGACATTATTGTGGCTGGTACCCTTGCCTGCTTCAGTCTTCATAGGAAGTACAGTCATTGTTGGGCATTCCTGACAAGAGTAGAGATGTGTCTCCACTAGTTAAGTGAACTCCAAGGAACTTGGTGCTCTCCACTCTCTCCACTACAGAGTTGTTGATGTGTAGTAGAGTGTGGTCATTTACTGGTCCTCCTGAAGTCCACGATCATCTTCTTCATCTTGTCCACGTTGAGACTCAGGTTGTTACTCTCGCACCATTTCACAAGATTTTCCACCTCTTCTCTGTAGTGCAACTCATCATTGTTGCTAATGAGACCAACTACTTGATGACACTGTTGGAGTTCGATCTGGCAATGCAGTCTTGCGTCAGTAGAGTGAACAGGAGCAGGCTGAGCACATAGCCCTGAAATGGACCAGTGCTTAGTATTCTGCAATCTACCCAGACCGACTGTGGTCTTTCTGTTAGGAAGTCCAGGATCCAATTACGGAGAGGGGTGAGAGTTCCAGCGAGGACAGCTTCTTTACCAGCCTCTGAGGAATGATTGCATCAAACACCGAGCTGAAGTCAATGAACAGAAGCCTGGCGAATGAGGCATAATTCTCTAGGTGCACCAGGTCGGAGTGAAACGACAAGGTTATGGCATCGTCTGTGGAACGATTTCTTCTATAGGCAAATTGAAGTGGATTCAATAATTACTAAGTTTGCAGATGACACAAAGATTCGTGGAATTGTGGACAGTGTAGAAGGCTATTAAACAATACAACAGGACATGCATTAGTTATAGATATGGCCAGAGTAATGGCAGATGGAGTTTAATCCAGATAAATGTGAGGTGTTGTATTATTGGAGGTCAAGTGAAAGGGGAATCAATACCGTTACTAGCAGGATTTTCTTTTTGAATATTTTGTTTATAATTTTCCAAACTTGAACTCAGTTATTGTAGCGGCTGCTACTGCAGGAGAGGTTATGCTCAAAGAAGAGACCCACTCTACGGGAGTAAATTCAACACTGATTTATTGTTCTGGCAGCCCTGCTTATAAAGGGGTCAGAAGCCCATCTCTGACATCATCATGCCACTCGGCCAGCTATGTAGACTGCGGGCTCCCGGTATCAGATCGCCACTTCAGGCGTGGAGCGTTCGGCGGCTCCTACATGATCAACATTATCAATGTGAACAGTATCAGCATTGACTACAATTTACAATTATCAGCTTTATACATTTTCTGCAAAGTTAAAGCTCTTTTTGCCCCCCTGCCTCCCCACCCCTCACCTTCAACATTTAACACTTAACTAACCACAGATACACACAACATTCAAAACACTCATAAAAAAGGTATAAGATGCACATCAGGATTTTATGGGCTTATCACAATACAGCGGCCAGTGCTCAGACTGCTTTCTTCTCTTGACTTTCCCTGGTTGGGATGGGATAGAACCCCCATCCCCCCCCCCAACCAATTGAGGATAGACAGGGAAAGTAGGGTGGCAAGGTATAATGGTCCACACTATAATCGTGCTACTATGGAATTTAAGTATGGTTGCCAAATTTTTTAAAAAGTGTCATACATTTTTTCTTAAGTTGTAAATAATTTTCTCCAGCGGAACACAGCTTTGCATTTCTGTGTTCCAGCGAGTAAGGTTCAGGCAGGAGTTGGATTTTCAGGTAGCCACAGTGTACTTCCTGGCCATTGCCCTCTGTGGCAATGAATTCCACAGATTCACCACCCTCTGGGTCAAGAAATTCCTCCTCATCTCGGTCCTAAATGGTTTGTCTATTATCCTCAAACCATGGCCCCGGGTTCTGGATATTCCCATCATTGGAAACATCCCATCTGCATCCATCCTGTCCAGTCCTGCCAGAATTTTATATGTCTCTATGAGATCCCCTCTCAATCTTCTAAACTCCAGTGAGTACAATCCCAATTCGCGCAATCTTTCCTCATAAGTCATTCCTGCCATTCCAGGTATCAGCCTGGTGAATCGCCTCTGCACTCTGCACTCCCTCCATTGCTCAACATTGGGAACAATCTTCCTGCATCTAGGCTGTCAAATCCCTTAAGAATTTTGAACGTTTCTATTAAATGTCAAAAGCACCACAGTAATGATAAAGTTTCCAATTGAGTGCTCAAACACCTGTAGAAAAATATGTAATTTATTAAAAATTATATCTGGCTCTCTAATGACAATCCTTCCAATTAGACAATACGTGTAACAAAGGGGTAGGAATTATCCTCAGCTGCAAGCACCAAATATACTTTATAAAGCAGCAGTTGCAAATTGGAACAAAATTTCAAAAGTACCACACCCAGTTGCTGCATTGTTCATTTTTTCCAAGCAACTTAGGTCAAGTTTCTCCTCACCTGTGAATCTGGTATTTAAATTCATTTGTCTGGGATTAACTCGAAGCTTTTCAACACAGGAACTCCAGCTAAAAGAAAACTACCTTGTATGTAACATCTTAAAGTGGAGCATCAACCTGAAAACTTTCCCTCTGCTGATACTGCCATACCTACTGAGTCCCTCAGTAACTCATTTTGTTTTGTTCCAGATTTCAGTATCTGCTGTCCCTTGTGTTCCTATGAATGCAGGACTGCAACCTTCCAAGCTGCTTTGTTCTTGGATAACAATGGGAATGTCATTTGTCTGAAACACTAAAGTTTGCAAACGCTGTGATTTGTAGTAAAAACACACCAAAATGCTGGAGGAACTCAGCTGGTCTTCTCAGTGTCTGTTGGAGAGAAAGATATATTGCCGACATTTCAGGCCTAAGCCCTTCTTCAAGAAAGAAGGCAGGAGGAGGAAGTCTCAGAATTCAATCAGTGGGGAAGGAACCCATTTGTCTTCCATGCCTACTGAATGATCATACAAGAATTTTTTAGTGGTTTATCAAATTTATATTTTTGAAAATTTTCATCTTATTTTTGATCCTGGATAATTCCAATCCATCATTTGATTTACTTGAATTGAATTCCAAAGAAAAACCTCTCTCTGCTTGACCTTGATATTTTACATGTTATGTAAGTGCTTCACATTAGAGCAGTGGTTTTCAAACTGCCCCCCCAAACTCAGATTCCACCTTAAGTAATCCCTATGCCACGAGTGTTCTATAATTAGTAAGGGATTGCTTAAGGTGGAATGTGAGTTGAGGGGGGCAGTTTGAAAACCACTGCTTTAGAGGAACTAACCTCCAAATAGTAGTGTAGAGGTGAGGGAAGGCATTAAAAGAGAAATTAGAAAAGCGTGCAATAAGGGAACAGCTGTCATCATGGGAGACTTTAATTTGCATATAGATTGGACTAGCCAAATTAGTAAAAATACTGAGGAGGAGGAATTCCTTGAATGTTTACGGGATGGTTATCTAGACCAATATGTCGAGGAACCAACTCGGGAGCAGGCCATTTTAGATTGGGTATTATGCAATGATAAGGGGCTAATCAACAATCTTGTTGTGCGAGGCCCTTTGGGTAGGAGCAATCACAATATGATCGAATTCTCACTCGACATGGAGAGTGATGAAATTAAAACCGAGACTAAATTCCTGAATTTAAATAAAGGGAATTATGATGGTATGAGATGGGAGTTGAGTAAGATTGATTGGGTGGTGTTTATGGGGGAGTTGACTGTGGATAGACAATGGAAAGCATTCACAGATCTAATGGAGAAATTGCAAAAATCATTTATACCGGTTTGGCATAAAAATAAACCAAAAAAGGTGACTCAACCGTGGATAACAAGGGAAATTAGAGACAGCATTAGGTCCAAAGAGAGAGCATATCAATTGGCCAAAAAAAGTACCACAACCGAAGACTGGGAGCAGTTCAAGATGCACTAAAGGAGGACAAAGGGATTAATCAAGAGAGCAAAAATAAATTACGAAAGTAAACTTGCGGCAAATATAAAAACCGACTTCAAAAGCTTTTATAAATATGTCAAGAGGAAAAGATTGGTGAAATCCAGAGTAGGTCCTTTGCAATCGGAATCAGGGGAATATATAATGGGGAATAAGGAAATGGCAGACCAATTAAATTCTTACTTTAGTTCTGTTTTTACAAGAGAGGATACAAATAACCTTCCAAGGATGTTGGGAAACATAGAGACTAATGCAAGGGAGGAACTGAAAGAAATCAGTATCTCTAAGGACATGGTCTTGGGGAAATTGATGGGATTGAAGGCAGATAAGTCTCAAGGGCCTGATAATCTACATCCTAGGGTACTTAAGGAAGTGGCCATTCAGATAGCAGATGCTTTAAGAATTATTTTCCAGAACTCGATAAACTCAGGATCAGTACCCATGGATTAGAGGGTAGCTAATGTTACCCCACTATTTAAAAAGGGGGGTAGAGAAAAAGCGGGGAATTATAGGCCGGTGAGCCTTACATCAGTAGTGGGCAAAATGATGGAATCCATTATTAAGGATGTAATAGCGGAGCATATGACTAGCGGAGAAGGGATTGGACAGAGTCAACATGGATTTACAAAAGGTAAATCGTGCTTGACAAATCTATTGGAATTCTTTGAGATGGTGACAGGTAAAATAGATGGGGGAGAGCCAGTGGATGTGGTGTACCTGGACTTCCAAAAGGCCTTCGATAAGGTCCCGCATAAACGACTGGCTTACAAAATCAAGGCTCATGGGATTGGGGGCAAAGTATTGATGTGGATTGAGAACTGGCTGGCAGGTAGAAGACAGAGAGTTGGGATAAATGGCTCATTTTCTGAGTGGCAGGCGGTGACCAGTGGGGTACCACAGGGATCTGTACTGGGACCCCAGCTGTTCACAATTTACATTAATGATCTGGATGAGGGGATTGGATGTAATATCTCCAAATTTGCAGATGACACTAAGCTAGGAGGGGTTGTGTGCACAGAAGAGGGGGTCAGGAAGCTCCAGTGTGATTTGGATAAATTGAGGGACTGGGCAGATACATGGCAAATGCACTACAATGTGGATAAATGTGAGGTTATACTTTGGTAATACAAACCGGAGGGCAGATTACTATTTGAATGGCAATAGATTAAGAGATGGGGAAGTGCAGAGAGACCTAGGGGTACTTGTACACCAGTCTCTGAAGGCGAGCATGCAGGTACAGGAGGCGGTTAAAAAGGCAAATGGTATGTTGGCCTTCATATCAAGAGGGTTTGAGTATAGGAACAAGGATACCTTACTGCAGCTGTACAGGGCCTTGGTGAGACCGCACCTGGAGTATTGTGTGCAGTTTTGGTCACCTTATCTAAGGAAGGATGTTCTTGCAATGGAGGGAGTGCAGAGGCGATTCACCAGGCTGATACCTGGAATGGCAGGAATGACTTATGAGAAAAGATTGCGCAAATTGGGATTGTACTCGCTGGAGTTTAGAAGATTGAGAGGGGATCTCATAGAGACATATAAAATTCTGGCAGGACTGGACAGGATGGATGCAGATGGGATGTTTCCAATGATGGGAAAATCCAGAACCTGGGGCCATGATTTGAGGATAATAGGCAAACCATTTAGGACCGAGATGAGGAGGAATTTCTTTACCCAGAGGGTGGTGAATCTGTGGAATTCATTGCCACAGAGGGCAGTAGAGGCAGGTTCATTAAATATATTTAAGAGGGAATTAGATATATTTCTTCAGTATAAGGGTATTAAAGGTTACGGAGAGAAGGCGGGGACGGGGTTCTGAACTTTAAGATCAGCCATCTCGTTGAATGGCGGAGCAGGCTCGAAGGGTCGAATGACCTACTCCTGCTCCTATCTTCTATGTTTCTAACCCTTACAATAAAGAAGCATTAGCCCTTTATTGTAAACATTTACTCTGCACATCTCCTTTAAACTTCCTCTCCCCTTATCATAAATACATGAACTCTTGTGTGTGATGCCTTTACACTGGGGACAAGATTCTGACTGTTAATCCTATGAATGCCTCTCATGACTTTAATATGAAGTTCAATCAGCCTCCTACATTCCACAGCCCCTTTTAAATTGCAGCACCTGGATAGCCTTCCTGGGACCCGGGTGCAATTACTGGGGCAAAGGTGCTGGAAGCACCTTCCAAATCACAGGGGAATCTGCCCATTAAATTGCCAAACCAGCGTCCCCGCATTGACGCATCACGCATTCACCGATGTTCAGATGCTGGCTGCTTGGTGACGCATGAAAGTGCTGACGTCACTGGAATAAGTGGGTCGGCCATTTTTTGTTCAAATCACCTGTGGCCGTGACCTAGGTAACTTTAACTGGGTTCCTTCATTACCTCAGAGGTAAGTCAGTGACCTGATTGGGATCCAACGGGGTTGACCGGATCGGACCTGTTCTAACTGCTGTGTAACTGGGGTGCTAACTGGGCAAACCCCATTTCACACAGCAGTTTGAAAGGGTCTATTGAAATGCAAAACTGTCTCAGGTAAGTATTTCTCAGTGCTTCAACACTTCTGATAATATGATTGTGGACTCTGAAGGACACTGCTTTATCAGATCATTACCACAGTCATTAATCATTGTAACCTTAAAAGGTTTTATTAAGGCTTTATGTTCAACAAGAGTGTTTAGAACAAGGGAGGAGGCTGCTATTATTTTTAGAATGAAGCATTGCATGATTAAATTTGAGGGGCGGGGTGTGATAAAGGTAAAATAGTGAACAGATGGAATCTGGTAGTTGATTAGTAGAAATGTGAACACTTCTTGGCAGATTAAGAGAGAGGTCCTTTCATGCAGTGAAAGAAGCCTGACTGTAAAGGTGGAGATTCTCCACCCTTATGTCGGGAGACTTACCTCTATGAATGTGCTGTGGCCGGCTCCAAGGTGCTGAGGGCAATCCTTCTCAGGGAAGGATAATCGGCAGAGTGCTGCGCTCCGCCGCCTCACATAAATGTATGGCCGCTGCAAGTAGCTGGCTAGGGAGTGGGCTGATGATGTTGTGATGATGCCATCAGCCAGAGACCCATCTCCCCTCTCTCTCCTGCCCACACACCCCCCCCCTCTCTCTCCATGACCCCCTCAGGGCAGGGGTGGCCGGGAGGGGCCATCAGGTCAGGGGCCATCAGGCAGGGGGGGCCGGTGGGAGCCATCAGGGACTGTGACAGCCTCACCAGCCACTTTGGCCTTCGGGGCTGCTCATCAGCAGCTCAAAACCCCGCAGAGCAATGGCTGCCTTCCCTACCCATAATCCCCCATGCAGCTGGAACCGTTCTGGGAAACAGAGTGATTCCAGATGCCTGGGGGATTATGGGTAGGGAAGATTGCCATTGCTTTGCTACATATTTATGACAGACAGCGCCATGGCACCAGTTGCCTGGCTTCCATCAGCTCCAGAGGGCATTACAAGGTGCCGCTCAACATGAATGTGACACGAGAGCAGCCTTTTAGGGCTGTTCCATGCAAGGTGAGTTTATAGTTTTTCCTCTGTGCTTATAGCTGGCCTCCAGGCAGAGGCTTGTCATGAAAGGACTTAAGATTTGCACAAGTGCTGCTTTTTGCACTGAAACAGTATTAAATAGTGAAGTTTCAAATGGGAAAAAAAAATCAGATTTCTAATCAAAACTGGGAAATAACTAGCCTCAGCTTCATAATTCAGCAAAGCAGCTGAGCTCAGTAATGAATTGCATGGCCATTGTAAATTAAGAACAGAATAGGTTCCCTCACAGAGATTCAAAAATAGCGTTATATGTAAGCAGAAATGTGAATCAGATTGGATTGGTCAGCACACGATAAAGAATGTTTTCTGTCCCATCTCATGGAAGATATTTTTTGTTAAATTCAATACCTACCATTAATTTTACATTTCTGTTATTGGCTTATATGTCTCTTCACATTTGTGAATCTTAGCAGATATCAAAGGTAAATGCTCCATTAAATTTGGTAATCCACCAATTAGTAATCCACTGCGCCAAACAACTAGCTGGAGTGTACACCGACATTTCAACCTCTCAATGCTGCAGTCAGAGGTTCCCACCTGCTTCAAAAGGGCATCAATCTTCATCTGCCAAAGAAGAGTAGAGTGATCTCCCTCAATGACGATCACCCAGTAGTATTAACATCTACTGTGATGAAATGCTTTGAGAGGCTGATCATGGCCAGAATTAACACATTCCTAAGCAAAGGTCTGGAGCCCATGCAATTTGCCAATCATCTCAACAAATCCATCACTGGTTCACCACTGAGCTCTAGGTCATCTCGAAAACAGCAACTCATTTATACAGCTGCTCTTCATCCACCACAGCTCAGCCTTCAACACCATTATTCCCTCAGTGCTAGTCAAGAAGCTCCAAACCTTGGGCCTCTGTACTCCCCTCTGCAACTGGATTCTTGACTTTCTCATCAGAAGACCACTGTCAGTACAAATTGGAAGCAATGTCTCCTCCTCACTGACTATCAACACTCTTGTTGAACAGGTGCACCTCAAGGATGCGTGTTTAGCCCACTGCTCTACTCACTGCGTACTGTGTGGCCAGGCACAATTCCAAGGTCATCTACAAGTTTGCCGATGAGACCACAGTTGTCAGCAGAATCACAAATGGCAAAGAGGAAATGTTCAGGAAGGAAGTAGATCAGCTTGTTGATTGGTGCCATGCCAACAACCTTGCACTCAACATCAGCAAAACCAAGGAGATGATTATGAACTTCAGGAGGAAGTCAAGAGAACATGATCCCATCCTCATCGAGTAGTGGAGATGGTTAGGAACTTCAATAACTCTGAGGATCTGTCCATGTCGATGCAATCACAAAGAAGGCTCACCAGCAGCTATACTTTAAGGGTTGTCTGAGGAGGTTTGGTATGTCACCAAAGACTCTCAAAAACTTCTACAGGTTTACCATGGAGAGCCCTCTAGCTGCTGTCTAGTACGAAGGTACCAACGCTCAAGACAAGAAAAAAATCCGGAGGATTGTTAATGGCCTTCAACATCACGGGCACCAGACTTCTCTCCATCAAGAATATCTACAAGAGCCAGTGTCTTAAGAAAGCAGCCTCTATCCTCAAGGACCCCCACCACCCTGGCCATGCCCTCTTCACAATGTCCACCATGTTACATCAGGAAAAGGTACAGGAGCCTTAAGATGAGTACTCAGCGACACAAGGACAGCTTTTTCCCCACTGACATCAGATTCCTAAATGATCAATGAACCAAAGACACTGCCCTACTTTGACTTTTCGTGCACTATTTTTATTTATTTTTGAAAGGTGATTTATCATGAATATTTGCACTGTGGTACTGCCACAAAACAACAAATTTTATGACTTGTTAATGACAATAAATTCTGATTCTGAATTAGTACTTTAATGTTTCCAAAGTAATTTCTCAGTCATTGGGACAAGAAAATACGTGGAACAGAGCAGAAATAATATGATGTATAAAATTCTGCAAATAATCAAATATATCCATCAGTTCTACTTTTTGCTTCACTCAAAAACAGGTTTTTCTTGTGTGATTAACTACACAAATTCCATTTTTTTAAATGTGTTACAAGTGAAGGAGTGTTTGAGATAACCTACTGCAAAAACACTGTGTTGGCCATTTCCCACATTGGGAAATTTATTTAGTTATGGTTCACCTTCCTCTAGTGGTTTCAAGTGTAACTTCTAATTTCATATATGAAAGCTTTCTCCCCATTTTGCTTTCACACCAAATTCATTGCAGGACATTTCTACAGACCCTATGATTTCCAAAAATACTTTTTCATACAATGAGCAGTCCAGTATGAAGTAAGCTATTGGCAGTATGTGAGAAAATATTGTTCATAGCAGTATTCGCCCAAATATAGACATAATTATGTTTTTACACAACTATAATAAGCAGTTGTTGAATGAAGAGTATTTACCTTTAACTCAGGAAGAATCAGATCAGATCAGATGCTATTTATTCTCATGTAATAAAACAGAAATGTAATATTACACAAAATTGCCTTTATTCTGCCACTCCAACTTCCACATTTTTAACTCTTTCATCCATATTGTCCAAAGTAACTTGCATTTTATTCATGATTGCAAAATTATTTTTAATCTCTTTATTAAAATTCTCCTCTTGATTCTCTCAACAAGTCTGCATTAGAGTATTCAACTTCTTCTGGTTTCTTGTTTTTTTTTACCTTTAGTAGAAACTTTAACTTTTCCTTGTATAACTTCTCATTCCTCTTCATCTTCACCTTCTTTACTGTCCTCTCCGATTTCCTGCTGTAGAGGCCTGTATCTGCTGCCACTAACAAGGACATTAGCTACTCCAGCTGCCTCCGGGGCCTGTTTGAATCCACGCATGTGCAACTTCTGGCACATATGTGGTAAATTTTCTTCTTTGACATCATATCCCCATTCCGGTGGCAGAGATACACCTGCGGACATCCCATGGGGGAGGTGACTTACTTGGGAGGCAATTCGCACTACAGCTATGGGCTTCATTTGGACACGAGGCCTCTGATGGCCATCTTCTTGCTCCAGTCCTTGGACTCCAGATGGTTCAGTGAGAGGCTTCTTTCTTTTCCGTGATATATTTAAAATTATCTTATGCAGTTCTGATTTATTTCAGTTGGTCTATCATACTGTACTTAAAGAGTACTTTCTTAACTCATTTCCCGGGAGGGTTAGGCTCCTACATCCTGACTCTACTGTATCTCGTGATGTTCCCCCCTTTCCTTGCTTTTCTTTCTTTTTTTCTCTTTTCCATTCATGTCTTTTTTTCCTTCTCTTTGGATTTCTAGGGTGGGAGAGTGGAGGACTTAAACATCACGAAGTGTATAATGGATTTATATTTTTTCTATTTGTATCTTTTCAATTTTGTAACTGACTTCATGTATGAACAAAAGTTTTAAATAAAATATTTTTAAAAAGTCAAGAACCTGAGCACCAAACAGGTGATAGCAGCCCACTTATGGCATCTCACTTACAACCTTCACTTACTCCTCCACCAACACATGGTGGCAGCAGTTTGCACCATCGACGGATGCACTGCAGTGACTTACCTATGCTCCTGAGACGGCACCTTCCAAACGCATGACTTCTAACAGCCAAAAGGACAAGGGCAGCAAAAGCATGAGAGCATCACCACCCCACTCCCCACTTCCCAGGCTACACACTATCCTGACTTCGAGTTCGAAATCCTTTGCTGTTGTTGGCTCAAGATCTTTGGAACTTCCTCTGCAAGAGTATTCTGGGGAAACCCACATCTCAAGGACAGCAGTAGCAACAGCCCATCATTAAGCTTCTGCATTTCAGATCACAACATCGTCATTTGCAAGATCGATCCTTTACAACTTATGGATGGTAGTTTCAGTTTTCAGCAGATAACCACGAAGAGGTGTTCGAAGAGATGCTGAGACCAAGTAGAGCAACAAACCTTATGGCAAAACTGAGATAATTGAAATCCCATGGGCTGGGAAATGAATATCTACTCATACATACTGCAAATTAATGACAATGCCATCAAAAATGTTAAACATTTGATCCTGGAGTGTATTTCACAATAGTTCATCATTGTGAAATCCAGGTATTATACAATTCCACTTCTTCACAAATGATCAGAATGACTAAGGTTTGGATAAGAGAGAGGACATGATTTCCATTATTGCTGTGGGCTTTGTGATCTTTGGATAAAAAGTGGGTTCATCTATGATTTTCTCTTCGGTTGAGCTACTTGGTTCTCAGATGAGGAGTAGCTCTTGAATGTTATAAGAGGAGACTATAAACATCTAATGAAGGTGCAGGCAGAAACTTCTAAGAATCAGGATTTATTGTCATGTCATGAACAAGTCATGAAATTTGGTCCAAACATTCATATTATAACCATCTTACAACATTACTATAAAAAAAAGTAAAAATAATAGGGCACAAAAAGTAAGGCCGTGTCTATGGTTCATTGATTATTTTGGAATCTGATGGCAGTGGGGAAGAAGCTGTTCTTGTGCCACTTAGTCCACGTCTTTAGGCTTTTTCCCCGATGGTAGCAGAGTGAAGAGGGTGTGGCCTGGGTAATGGGGGTCTTTGAAGATAGAGACTGCTTTTTTAAGACACCGCCTCATGTAGATGTCCTCGATGGAGTAAAGTCTGGTGCCTCTGATGTCGCAGGCCGAACAAACAACCCTCTGGACTTTATTCTTGTCCTGAGAGTTGGTGCCTCCATACCAGGCAGTGATGCAACTAGCCAGAATGCTCTCCACGGAACATGAGTAGAATTTACGAGACATACCGAATCTCCTCAAACACCTCACAAAGTATAGCCGCTGGAAAACCTTCTTTGTGATTGTATCAACATGGAAGCTCCAGGCCAGATCCTCAGAGATGTTGATACCCAAGAATTTGAAGTTCTTGACCCTCTCCACTACTGAGCCCTCATTGAGAACTGGGTCATGTTCCACTGACTTCCTCCTGAAGTCCACAATCATCTCCTTGGTTTTGCTGATGTTAAGCACTAGGTTGTTCTCATTATACCACTCAACAAGCTGTTCTATCTCCCTCCAGGACGCTTCCTCATTGCTGTTTGTGATTCCGCCAACAATTGTGATGTCATCAGCAAACTTGTAGATGGCATTGGAATTGTGCTTGGCCTCGCAGTCATGGGTATATAACAAGTAGAGCAGTGGACTAAGCATGCATCCTTGGGGTGTGCCTGTGTTGATAATCAGTGAGGAGGAGACTGTCTGTGGTCTTCCAATGAGAAAGTCAGGGATCCAGTTGCAGAGTAGGGTACAGAGGCCTAGAATTTGTACCTTCTTGACCAGCACTGAGAGAATAATGGTATTGAAGGCAGCCATATGTATGAATTGCTGTTGTTGAGGTGATTCGTTGCTGAGAGGAGAGCCAGCGATATTGCATCTGCTGTGGAGTGATTGCAATGATAGCTGAATTCTTAACATTGAATGGTTAAATTTTTAATAATTGATTTCAGTCTTGTCCATTGTCTATTAATTCACATATAGGCAATAAGTGTTATAAATAGGGTGGATGGAGTTTTTCCAGCTCACTGATTTTATATAGTTTGGTTGCAACAACTTTAAAGATTTTCACAACAGTTAAGATGTGGTCTCAAAGTATTTATATGGTTAATTAATACAAAATGTAAGATGCTGTTCCATTTTGGATGTTCTGTCTTTTTGGCCAACAGACTTTTCTTATACACCACAAACCACTATGCACTCAAGATGCATAAACTTAATTGGTCCGCAAGCTTTTCCCTTGAACTTCCACCTTAATTCAGGAGGAAATGTACTGGACAATCTGGAAAAATTGTCAGCCTCCAGCCTACTGAGAAAGTTCTCAATTGGCCTTTGATGAGCATAAGCTCTAATTATGTGTGAGAACCAGTGTGGTGGAATGGATGAAGCTGGAGACAGGAATTGTCTTCACATTATGTTAATACAGCCTTCCAATTGAGTCATTTCAAACATGTTGATTTGGGTTTTGCCACAGCTAATTATTTTCCATTCTTCTCTTGCAGCCATTCCAACAAGGGTACATGGCCCGATTAAAACATGATATTAAAACAGAGAACAAACACAGCATCATTTACTCCCTGCACCCTGGCTCCCACACTGGACTTTTTCAATCACCTGAGGGCCATGGAGGTCAAATCGAGCCAGTAGATCTTTCACTGAACAAGAGACATTCTCCACGTATGTCAAGTTCCCCTTCGTCACCATACTCATTGACTGTGCTGTCTTCCACATCTCCAACAATGAATCTATCTCACTCAAGCTCACCTAGTAAAAGGTCACCTCAGCCTCCAATCAGCATGCCATTAAACAACCCCACCATGCTTACAAGCCACCTCTTATCCCGTTCGACCATCCCAGGCTCAGGATTGTACCCAGTGATTCACCCAGTGGTGGTACAGCCTGTCGTATACACTCAGCCTATAATGGTTCCAAGTATGTTAAAGGATGAAATGAGGAATAAACAACATGGTGAGTGCACATAGTGTGAATACAAGGAACTATTTGACCATTCTGGTATACAGGACAAAGGTCTCTTGTCTTTTCCCTGTGTTCGTGTGTGAAGTACTGATTACATTGATGTCATCGTCTTTATTTAAAATTCATAACTTGGTTAAAGCTTGTGAGTATCAAAGTATAGTCATCTCAGATCACGAGTATTAAAAAACAATGGCGGCATAATACCCTATTATTTAATAATAGAGTTTTTGACTTTTTTAGAGAAACAAATTCAATTTTTCTTTGATGTCAACCAACCCCAGATGTTTCAAATTTAGCAATATGAAAGCCTACCTACATGGCCAAATCATTTCTTATACAGCCAATAAAAACAAAAGGGCTAGCGAAGAAAAATTAGATTTGATCAATCAGATTTAAGCAAATTGATTTAAACCTTGCCCAAAATAGAGACTTGGAGCTATTCAGAAAAGAACTGAACTAAAATCTAAATTTGACCTTCTTTCTGTACACCCAATTGAACAACGGCTTTTAAGAACTAAGGACCAATTTTACATTTATGGAGAGAAGTCCTGTAAACTGTTGGCTAACCAAATGAAAGCCATGTCGGCTAGTAGGCAAATTAATAAGATACATCTCTCTGATGGTACTACTGCTAATGCTAAATCCAAAATAAATAATATTTTTAAAGATTTCTACACTAATTTATATTCCTCTGAATTTAATAACAAGCACAATTTAATGAATGAATTTTAAACCATTTAAATATACTGATAATTTCTCAGGAAAATAAAGAATGTGTCGAAGCTCCAATTTACAAGAATTCAAGTAAAGCTCCAGGGCCGGACGATTATCCAGTTAAATTTTATAAAACTTTTTCTAAACAACTAGTCCCACATCTAAACTTGGTATTAAACAACTCTTTCCGAGAAGGAAAATTACATAGATTGAAGATCTGGAATCAATTCAGAATTTTTTTCAGATTTACTGTATTTTTAGTTACAAGTCCTATAATATCTAATTATTTATTTCAGCCAGCTATTTTAGATGCTGTTTTTCAAGAATCGAATTTTTTAGGTATTAATAGTTTTAAAGATACAACAACATTTTATATCTCTTCAACAACTGGGGATGATACTTAACCTATCAAATACACATTATTTCAGATACTATCAAATTCGACATTTTGTTCGCTCTAAGCTTTTAACATTTTCTACTCTTCCTGACCCAAATTTTATCGATGAATGCTTCGAGTTACAATTTGCTCATAAAAGCATGATATCTGTTTTATACTATAAACTATTGAATATGAATGCAATTTCTTTAAGTGGAATTAAAACTGAATGGGTTCTGTTAACCTTTCTCAGAAGAATGGACTTCAGTTTTGGGCCTGATTTACGATTCATTATTGTGCGCTAGGCATAGTCTTATTCAGTTCAAAGTGGTACATCGTGTACATTTCTCGAACTTGCTCGAATTTATTCTGACATTAGATCACTTTGTGACAAATGTAAAATATTCGATGCCACTTTGCTACATATGTTTTGAACTTGCCCTAATTTGCAAAAATATTGGACTGACATTTTTAGAACTTTTTCAACCATATTTTGAATCACTTTAGATCCAGGTCCAGTAATTGCATTATTTGGTTTTTGTAAAAATATAAATGTTATTTTATCTTCTAACCATAAACAGGTTATAACATACTCCACTTTATTAGCAAGAAGAGCAATTCTGTTAAAATAGTAAGATGAGTTCCCTCCTACACATAATCATTGGTTATTAGATACTATTTGTAGCGGCCTGTGTACAAAGATGGGGACCGGCCTACAAAATGGCCAACGAACATGGAGACCGCGCAGACCTGGAGTGACACTGACTGTCACCCCAGGCAACCTCCCGCATGGCAGGAAGACAGGGAACTGTTTACCTTTCTCAGAAGAATGGACTTCAATTTTGGGCCTGATTTACGATTCATTATTGTGCGCTAGGCATAGTCTTATTCAATTCAAAGTGGTATATCGTGTACATTTCTCGAACTTGCTCGAATTTATTCTGACATTAGATCACTTTGAGACAAATGTAAAATATTCGATGCCACTTTGTTACATATATTTTGAACTTGCCCTAATTTGCAAATTAGTGTAGAAATGCCAGCTAATCCCAGGCCAGCGGTCCGATATCACGGGGCCCTGACGTCAGCACCTGGGTCCCACATAAACGTGATGGCCGGTGCAATAAACCAGTCTCGACTTCAAGGCTTTGGTGTGCATTTCATTCTTATCCATGACTGTGTAGCACAACCACTATATTGGTGACCTCAACAGGCCCAACCATCAGTTGGACCCCAAGTTGATGGACCAGGCGGAGCTAGCAACCATATACACGGTCTCACTAAGGCTCCCAACATTTTGGGTGTCACAGATGCACGTGTGATTGGAGCAGGTCGAGGCTCAGTTCCAGTTTCAAAATATCATCAACAATGACACCTGCTACTTGTAGATCGTGAGCGTTCTCAATCAAGACACGGCGGCAAGGGTCATGAACTTCTTATGGCAGTCTCTGGAGCAAGACAAATACACAGCCCTCAAGAGCTGTTAACCCACACTTTTAGGCTCTCCCGGCGTGTATGGACGTATTGGGGGACAGTATCCTGTCCACCCTAATGAGCGAGATGCTCACTTTGACCAAAGGCCTCAAGCCTTGCCTGCTCGTCGAGCAGATCTTTCTGGAGTAGCTGCCCAAGGATATCTGACACTTGCTCACAGTGAGGACTTCAGCAATCTCCAGAGGGTTATGGCTTGGGTGGATATGCTCTAGAGAGCAAAGAAGGATACCAGTGCTGTCATAGACCACACCAGCACACACCACGAATAGGCACCTGTGAGATCAAGACGTCAGAGAGGCAAGTTAATATCCCAGGACAATTCTGATACTATCAACAACGATGGGGTGTGGATGCCCATTGATCCAACTCTGTGGGTTTCCTGGAAATGCCCTGGCTGTTGATGGCTGCAGTGGTTTGGCCCTGTGATAGCCTTCTCTATGTCTGGGACTCCTCGTCAGGCAGGCATTTCCTGATCAACACCGGCAGTGAAATAAGCGTCCTGCTCACCTGCAGAGCTTGACAACTGCAATGGCAAGCAGGGCCCAGCACTAAGGGCAGCTAACAGCTCCTCCATCAGGACTTTTGGTACCTACACCATCACCCTTCAGTTTGGCACAGCCGCTTTATATGGACTTTTACTCTCGCAGCAGTAGCGCATCTGCTCCTCGGGGATGACTTCCTTCGTGTCCACTGCCTGTTCGTAGACTTCAAGGGATGACACTTGGTGCAGGCCAAAACTTTTCAAACTCTACCTCTGGGGGAAGCCAAACTATCTGCCCCCCACCTTGACTCAATAACATTTTCAGATAACAAGTTTGCCTACATCCTGGCGGAGTTCCCCTCAATACTGGTGCCAGTTCTCCACAGCCGAGCCAAAGTATGGGGTAAAGCACAATATTCTGAATGAGGGCCCCCTGCTTCACGCCAGGGCATGCCGACTCCCTCCCAAAAAGCTCAGCCTCGCGATGGAGGAATTTAAGAAAATGGAGGAACTAGAGATTATGCGGTGCTCCGACAGTCCCTGGACCTCCCCACATGGTGCCAAAAACAATGGGGTGGGCAGGGGGTGGAGGCCATGTGGCGACTACCGCCACCTCACCAAGGCCACCACGCCCAACAGATATCTTGTGCCCCACATCCAAGAGTTCGCCGCCAACTTGCATGGGGCTCGGGTGTTTTCCTAGGTGGACCTTATCTGGGGGTACCACCAAATCCCAGTTCACCCTCAGGATGTCCCCAAGATTGCAATTAAAACCCCCTTTGGCCTGTTCAAATTCCTCCACATGCACTTCAGTCTGAAAAACACGGCACAAACTTTCCAACAGCTGATAGACGCAGTGGGCCAGGACCTCCCATTTGCATTCATCTATTTGGACAGTATCCACATCACCAGCTGCAGCTGCAAAGACCACGGTGCCCACCGGAGACAACTGAGCACTCGGTTGAGTGAATTCAGGCTGATGACTAACCCCAATAAGTTGATTTCAGCCTGGATACTATTTATTTCCTGGACACAGAATAATCCAACACAGGGCAACACCACCCCCCCCCAAAAAAAAAGTTTGAGGCAATCTGGCACTTCACCAAACCACAATGCTACAGGAATTTGCCAGTGTGATAATACTGACAGCAGCCGACATCATTATTCCCCCTCTTCACGTTGATGGCAGGCGTCAAAGGACATTACCTGGGGCTATGAGTCTTCAAGGGCGTTCCAAAATGCCAAGACATGCTGGCCAATACCACCCTCCTGGTCCACCCCTGACCAGAGGCACCTACCGCTCTGACAGTCGACACCTCCAGCACAGCGGTAGAAGGTGTACTGGAACAGCTCATTGAGGGCCAGTGGCAACCCGTGGTCTTTTTCAGCAGGCATCTCCGCACCCCCCCCCCCCCGAGCTTAAAATACAGTGCTTTCAACTGAGAGCTATTGGCGCTGTACCTGGTGGTAAGACATTTCATTTCTATTTCTTTTTGGAAGGATAGCAATTCAAGGTCTTCACCTTCCCTAAGGTATCAGAACCATGGTTGGCCCGACAACAGAGACACTTGTCTACGAGTCCCAATTTGCCATGGGCATACAGCACATCATGGGAAAAAGCAATGTGGTAACTGATGCTCTGTCATGCCCCGCGATCAAGTCAGTCTCTGGACCCTTGTCGCGCAACAACCCCCACCACACAACAAGCCAAAACATAACATCCCCAGGGACTTAAAGACTTGTCAGTATGTGTTTGTTCAAAGGGGTGCACACCAGCCGCCCCTCAGTGACCCTTCTTGAGGCCCTACAGGGTCATCAGGGAGAATGGTTCCACTTTTGTCCCCACCATCGACAGTAAGGAGGAGACAGACCTTTACCATCGACCGCCTGAAGCTGGCATATCTGGACTGTAACCAGCTAGTCTCCACTCCTCCCCCGCCATGCAGGGGCAGACCACCCAAGTCAACGAACAATGGCCTAATTGCCGGTTCTTAGGGTGAGATTGTGTAGCAGCCCGTGCACGGGGATGCACACTGGCCCACAAAATGGCTGACAAACACAGTGACTGCACGGACCTGGGGGTGACACTGGCCATCGTCCCAGATTACCTCCCACATGGCAGGAAGACAGGGAACTATAGCGGGAATGCCGGCCAATCCCAGGCCGGTGCTCCGATGACGCGTGGCTCTCATGTCAGCGCCTGGGGCCCATATAAATGTGACAGCCAGTGCGATAAACCAGTCTCGACTTCAAGGCTTTGGTGTGCATGTTGATCTTCTTCACCGCGACCGCTGCATTATGTCCTTTTTAAATCTGGAGAAAATTCAGCATAATGTCACGAAAATCAAGATATCTTTTGATAAAACTTGGGGCTCATTTATAGCTCACTTCCATAATTTGACTAATTAGGTGCGATGGTGAATGTTGCTGGACGTGCTTGTTTGGATCCTCTGAGGCCACTTGTTCAGATTTATCATTACTTACAATATGAATATGAATTTTAATCTTGATTACTGTGGGTTTTAATTTTTTTTAATTTTCTTTTTTTTCTTACTTACCTCTTACAATATTATAGGATTTAAAATTACTACTGCACCATATATTATTTGTAAATCTGAAAAGGTTTCATTGCAGTTGATTTACTGCTTTTTTGTTTATTTTTCTGATTTAAAATCTCAATAAAAATAATTTTAAAAGAAATAAATAAATCTTTTTTCATGTCTTCAGTATATTCCAAAGAACTACCCCTTGCCCCTTGCACCAACTCCCCGCACCCACCCCACCCCCACCCCCTCCACCCAAAACACAAAAATTCCGAATGAACTTTGACAACCATCTAAGTATTGATACCTGACTGGCAACTATGAAAGCTGTCAAAAATGTGACATCTGGAAATATTCCAAAACTGTGAAAAATATAATCAATGTTTTATGGGTTTTTAAGGTGGAAATTTTTTAATTGAAATAAACTCAAATAACTAAAAAACTCTAAAAAATATTGCCAGTCCATTATAGCCATCCTCAAATGAAAACCTTATCTTCATTGATTTTGAGCCCATCATTATAGCTCATTCCATAAATCACCAGAAAAACTGGGCAACAAATTCTGCACCTCCACATTCAGAATCAGAAATTATTGTCATGAACAAGTTCATGAAATTGGGTGTTTTGTGGCAGCATCATAGAGCAAACATTCATATTACAACCATCTTACAACATTACTATAAAAATACTAGTGCACGAAAAGTAAGGTAGTCTCTTTGGTTCATTGCTCAATCAGGAATCTGATGGCAATGGGGAAAAAGCTGTTCTTGTGCCACTGAGGGCTCATCTTTAGGCTCCTGTGCCTTTTTCTCAATGGTAGCAGTGAAGAGGGGATGGCCTGGGTGTTGGGGGACTTTGAGGATAGAGGCTCCTTTTTTAAGACACCATCTCATGTAGATGTCCTGGAGGGAGTGAAGTCTGGTGCCTCTGATGTTGCAGGCTGAGTTAACGACTGTCTGGAGTTTATTCTTGTCCTGAGAGTTGGTGCCTCCATACCAAGTGGTGATGCAACCAGCAAGAATGCTCTCCATGGTACACCTGTAGAGGTTTATGAGTATCTTCAGTGACATATCAAACCTGGCCAGTCAGCACTGGAATCCCAAACTCACTGTCACACGCAGGAAAATGTTGGCACTTCCATATGCAGCTGCCAACATTTTACATCAATGTTAACTCCTTGGTATGGTAAGAAAAATCTGATCTGTGTTTCACTTTGCTTGGTGTTTTCTCATGTTTACATTTCTGTTCCCTTGATAGGTCTTCCTATGCAATGTGCGATCTCTAGCCCCCAACATCTCTCCCGGCCACAGCATCAGCAGTTTTGTAACCATTCAAGAGGAGGTAAACAAGAATAACTTGCATGACCAGAAAGTGCCCTGCCCCACATTAGTGAAACAGCTTAGTGCTAAACATTACAGTACAAAGGTTTCATGACTAGTTTTCCCAAAAGCAACATTTTATTCCCAAGCTTTTTTTTTGTCAACCAAGTCCAAATTCTCAATAACCTGAGGTGCAAGTCCACATCCTGCTACTTATTTTAACTTAATGCATTGGTCTACCAATTGGCAGGTTTCTTTCAACATTTGTTGTGCTTCAATGCGAGAACTGTTTTTGTAAATAAACATCACAGAGACTGATGACATAGTTTAATCAGTTGCACCATCTTATTCCAGCTGCCTCGTTTCAACAGCCTGGTAGATGTCCTACAGTTGGCAATACTTCACTTTCTTTCCTGGCAATATTAACTCCTCGCTGGCATTCGCCTCCAGGCATTGCCTGTGATAGCCTACTTTTTTCCTGTCAGGTTTGACAGTGAGTAGCAGCAGTTTTTCTAATCCCAGTGTAATCTACTTGTTCTCATTTAATATGTAAATGTGCATAGGAATATGTTCATCAATGCATGATCATGAGACCTTGTTTCTCAGAGACTTAAAACAATAATTAGTTCTTGTGCTGTCACTCACTGGTTGGGAGTGGGGGTGGGGGAGCAGTAGTGCAATGGTTAATGCAGCTGTCTCACAGCTCTGGTGACCCGGTTTCAGTGCTGTCCTCTCCATGAAGTTGCCACACAGTAGTGAGGCACTGGACTATTCCTTATTTATAAATCGAAATACATGCAGAATTATAAGCCATGCATGATAAACTAGTGGAACTGAAAACATTACATTATCATTTAGATTTCATTTTTTTCTAATTGTATGTGAAAGCCACAGAATTTAGGCCATACACTTTAAAAAGAAGGAACTGAATTATAAGTGGAGGGAGTGGGATTGCCTGAGATGTTATCTGGTGCTGAATGTTAAAACAGACTGATCTTCATGAACAAAATATTATCATGTTTTTGACTGTTCCTTCTTTTTTTTTGTTGACTAGTTCAGTTCCATAACTCTGATGATCAAAGTCACATGATGATGAAAGCATTAAAGACCAAGCAGAACTATGACCTGTTAGATAACTGCATCAATGAGGTGTCTTCTTCAGTCCTCAGTCCTATGCAGCCTGTTACATCGCACGAGTAAGTGTCAACTTTTTCTTTTAAAAAAAAGATTTAATTTAAATTTAGACATGGCCTCACAAGCCCATGCCGACATTAAATTAAAACTATTAAAACTATTGTTTGCACATGTTAATTATCCCCTTCTTTCCCTTCATATTTTTTTATCCATCTAGAAGCATTTTATATACTACTACCTTATATTGTATCTGTTTTCACCACCTCTATTAGTAGCCTTTTCAGGAACCCTCCACTCTCTGTATAATAATTTGCCCCACACATCTCCTGTAAAATTCCCCTCAAACCCTTCAACTTGAATGCATGTCCTCCAGTGTGTGCTGCTTTTATCCTGGGGAAAAAATTCTGACTGTCTACCCTTTAAAGGCCTCTCATAATTTTATAAATCCATCAGGTCACCCCTCAGCCTCTTAAGCTCCTGGGTAAACAATCTAGGTTTGTCCATCCTGACCCATTATACCCTCTAAACTAGGCACATCAATGGTTTTAAGGGTTCTGCCATTCACCGTATACTTTCCCTCTGCATTTGGCCTCCCACTTATCCAGATTAAACTCCATCTGCCATTTCTCAGCCAGGTGTATTCTTTAATAATCCTTGACACTGTCCACAACTCTGTCAATCAGTGTAATATCACAAGACCCTTTTATAGAGTAAAAAAATGCAACTGTAAATGCAGAGATTCTTCACCCTCACGTCGCTGACCCTATCTTCATAAATGCCCTGGGAGTGGCTCCAAGGCGCCATCTCCGATCCTTTTGAAGGCTTGTGTCAGAGGTGGACCAGAGCACCATCTCTATAAATGTCCAGCTGCTGCAAGTGAATGGCTAGGGGTGGCCTGATGACATCACGATGACTTAGTCAGCCCGTGACCCAGGACTGTTTAGTGAACTGTTTAATCTGCGCTAAACAATTCATGTCAAGCAGAATCCTGGGTGCAAATGTGGAGTGTTGGAGCACAAAATTTCCCAGGTAAACCAAAGCATTTCATTCCCAAGTCATTGACTCCAAAACATCTTGCAGATGAACATATTATGCCAACTCGTTAGAGTACTGCAGGATAGCCATCATCGGTGTGACCACCACCACACCTTCGGGGCCCCAGACTTACCGCTCCACTCCCTCGTGCTCCTCAATCTCCCGGCTGCAGCGGGTCAGGATCATGGAGCCCATGACGATCATTCTGCAGCAGATCAGCAGGAGCGGTCTGACTCTACCACACCCCCGCCCCCAGCCCCACCCACCATGCTGGCCCAGCACCATCATTCACCTGTAGCAGCTCTGGGGATGGCTTCTTGATCCTGATCCACCATGGCTGAGAGATTGAAAAGGATGAGGGAATGGAGCAGAAAGTCCGTGGCCCCGAAGGTGTGGTGGCAGGTGACGGCAGCAGTCATACCGATGATGACTATTTTCAGAGACGTAAAATCCATTTATAGAAGGAAAGGTTTCGTGCTAGACACCTTTGAGTACATTCTCACTGTTGACACAGACAGATCAATGGCTGACTTCTTTACCCAAAATCCCACACACAGCTGGAACTGCTCTGCATTTCCCAGAGCGGTTCCAGATGCTTGGAGAATTATGGGTAATGAAGACGGCCATTGCTCGCCGTATATTTATAACAGGCAGCACCACAGCAATAGTCACCCTGCCTACAGCAGCTCCAAAGGACACACTGAGTGCCGCTCCACATAAAAGTGACGCTGGAGCACCTGCTCTTTAAAAGGGTAAGTTACAATTTTTCTCCACGGATGAAGCTGGCCTTGAAGTGGAGCCCTCTATAAAACCACCTACAGATTAGGCACTGAAACTATCTAAATTAAAAATAAAAACAACAAATCCCGGAAAATTGATGTAAAGTCAGAAAGCACTGAAAACATTCATCAGGTCAGACAGCATCAGTGGAAAGAAAAACAGAGCTAACATTTCTGGCCAAAGGCCCTCCAGATGATGAAGGATTTTCAATCTAAAACATTCATACTGATACACTTCAGATCTGCTTTTGGGTAGTCACCGTCAGATGATGTTCTTGAAATAGCTCTTTTAATGGTGACTTGTTTCTGGGGTAAAGGAAGCATTTGTATTGTGGTGTACATGCATGTGGCTCTCTACTTTCTCAGCTATTTTTATGATCTAAAATCCACACCTACATTCAACAAAGAAAAGGACATGATGATCTTGTCTCTACATCAATATTTTAGTCTAAATAAAGGTCAGAACAATCAGCATTTTAATGTATCAATCAGTTGAAAGTATAGATAATTAGTTCTGTAATTGGACAAACTTAAAAGATGCAATTCCTTTTCAAGAAAATGTAAGCAGTCCTAATATAAAACTCACTTCTAAAATCTAGTAGATGTAAGAATTTCAAGTCAACCTCTCCAAACATCTTTATGCTTTAGAGGCTGGGCAAACAAAAGGAGCCCTTTGGAAATCTATTTATGAGGTGGTAGCTCTGCAGCAGACATCCTGAGGGTGGGGCCCACAGTAGAAACTACTTTTAGGTGTTGACATCAATGTTTGAGAGAAGCCACACCCTGCAAGCTGCATCAAAACAACAGGAAACATCGAAGGAGTGGCTCCAACAGTAAAAATCCAGAATGCTGAAACTTTACAGACAGCAAAGGAAACGAAGGAGGATTTTTTATAGAATCAGAAAAAACTACATTGCCCTGCCAATATCCAAACATATTTGTACTCAGAGGGGTCATTTCTACAGGGTGGAATGCTTGAAAGGTGTAGCTGCCAGAAATATTGTCATACGATCGTAAAATAGATCTATTTTAGCAAAATAAACTTAACAAGGAGCTGCTAATTTTATTTCATTTAAAAGGAGTGATAGTTCAGAAACTGGTTAAATTTGGATTTATTTTTTTTTGCAGTAGCATTAAAACAATGACAAAGTCCCCAGATTTCTGGTGATCCTCTATCTTGCCAGAGCCACGAGGGAGAGGTGTCATTTGTCAATAGTTGTGAATTTAGGTTCTGGGAACAAGGAACCTCTGATGCCATGGGTATGAAGTTTTCATTTTGCTGCCCAGTTAAGAGAGTGAATGCATATTCTTGATCATAACCAGAAGGGCATCTTTGTTGAATGTGTCTGAAAAAGATGTCAAGACAAACCAATTTTTTTTTTTAATCTGCAAGTGCAATAAGTATGAAATGAAAACAGAAAACGCTGGCAGAACTCAGCAGTGGCAATTGTGAAAAGAGAAACAATGTTAACCTTTCTGATCCATAACCCTTCACCAGTACCAGGATCAAAATGTTAATTCTGTTTTTCTCTCCACAAATGTTTCCCAGCCGACTGAGTACATCTTGCATTTTTTTTGTCTTTGAGAAACTGTCAGCATTGTAAAGTGGAACCGTACATCAGTTCATTGGACAGATTCTAAGAGGCTAATTAATCTTTGGAAGCAAATTATTTATTATGATGTGGTAGGAACAGTTCTTTCCCATTGAAGTATAATAAACAAAATTTATACAACACCGTAGTGTGTGTTCTACATTTATATTTACAGCATTTCAACCAGAAAGTTTGTAGCACTGAGACGCTATAGAATAATATCAAATTCCTCACACCCTCAACGCACCAGAGCTTTTACCATGAGAGGAAAGAAAGAAAAAAAGTCATCCCTTTTCATTTAAGACATAAGGATGTATTTAAAGCAGTGGTTCTTAACCTTTTTCTTTCCACTCACCACTTTAAGTAATCCCTATGGCATCAGTGCTCTGTGATTAGTAAGGGATTGCTTAAGGTGGTATGTGAGTGGGAAGGGAAGGTTCAGAATCACTGCTCTAGACCAAATGTTACTGAAATATTTTGCTTGAGAAAAATTGTCATTGGCTCATTTCCTTTGGAGTTACGAAACCGTGCACATAACGAGTCAATTAGGTACGATTAAAACAGTGGTTTTCAAACTTTTTCTTTCCAGCCACATACTACCTTAAGCAATCCCTTACTAATCACAGAGCACCAGTGGCATAGGGAATACTTAAAGTGGTATATGAGTGGAAAGAAAAAGGTTGAGAACCACTGATTTAAAGAATAAAATGAAAATATATGAAAAGAAACCTTAAACCTTGTCAAAAACATTTTGTAATGTACAGTATTTTTTTTTTTCCATGTTATGTTGTGGCTTCACTAACTCTGCTTCACTCATTCTTCTAAAGGTGAATGTTTAGGTAGCTCATGGTTTTATTGGTCTCACTTGGAAAACAAAATGTAAGTGGTAAAGGTACCTCTCTGCCCCACCAGCCTGCAACTCAGCTCTACATTCAATAAGGACACGGCTAATCTAATTGCAACAGCATTAAATGATCCCCTTTCTGACTCTGAAGTGTTGATTACATCTGATAGATTCATAGTTGACAAAATGTACAATAACTTTCCATGATCTGTTACAGTTTATACCCCTTTAGTTATTTTGCACCTTAGTGCAAAGTGCCTCACCCATCATCCCAGTGGCGTCACTAGGTTTAGTGTCACCATCCCTTGCTCCCCCCCCGCCACCCCCCTCACCCGGACTTCCTCCTGTACCAAACCATACAGAATCTTTAGTAATGTGTTTTGTCCTAATGTTACTAATGAGATAAAACACCAGCAGCAACGAAAACAACAGCATGCGCTAATAGTATAAGCATGCAGACTAAACCTATGTGATTCTAAGCATCATTGTAATGGGGTAATAATGACAGTTTTGACCAGGTTGCATTAGAAGGTTCAAAAAGTAAATTAGCATTGAATTTTAGCCTTGTAGGTATATTGATGCATGTAAGGTGGGCTTATGAAAAATATTTTTGTTGTTATAATTAGGGATATTTTTATTTAAAAAAATAATAAATTTCTGATGAAACACTGCAAAAACATTTTATAGACAGCCTGATGGTGTCACCCAGTGTGGTCCACACCCCCTAGTGAGGCCATTGCATCATTCTTCATCTTGCTTTGGTGTGGTGCCTCTCCTAGTAGAGAACATTGAGTCATAAATTGGTTTATGGCTATGGCTGTTCACAATGATTATCACAAAGCCTTTCCATCACCAAGTCACCTCCATGGCAGCCTTTTATGCAGCTAGTCTGTCGCTGACATCAGGAGGGGTTGTTAAAGGTCTAATAGTATTGCTTGTGCACAAAATAAGTGATGGGGAGCTGCATGAAAGTAGGACGTAGTGGTCAGGGAGGAGAAATGGGATTGGCCTGTCAGGAAGCCACAAGATGTTTCAAATGGCCACCTTCTTGATAACAGCAATGGTGATTTTCCTCTGAAGCTCCTGTGAAGAAATATGTTTCTCAAGCTTTCCCATTCCTTTTGAAATAAAAACAATATCAGTCTAAATGCTGCCAACTAATCCAAATTTCCAAATAATACTACCTTTTACAGCTGCTCATTCCCCAAATTGAACAACCCTTTCTTTACATTTTTCCAGGGAACTCATTAACTCATCTTTGGTTCCAGTTCACAAAAGGAAGTTATCATAATATTATAGTTCTACGTGGATATAAATAAACAGCATGCACCTTGCAGAAATATTTTATATATTTTATTATCAGGAGTATTGTATAGGTCTGTGACATTATCAAAATCTTTGCACATGTAAACTAATATATAAGCTACAGCAAGAAAGCAATTAGATCGATAAGGTGACTACAAACATGCTAAAACATACTGTGGTTTGCAACAACAACGTAAATATGTTTGAAGTTGAGCACCAGTATAAACATAAGATATAGTGAAGTACAAAGGAAAGAGCTTTTGCAAAGGCATACCAATCCATGGTGTTTATTGAGGCAAAGTGCAGAACAATTATGTTCATTCAAGAATATCTTAAGTCTGAAAATGGCCCAATCAAAAGCCTCAGTGCAGTTCTTTGAGCCTGAACTTTCTTTGCAAGATCAGTTGGCTTTGACTGTTTGGATAATGTGCACTGTTAGTGCATGACCAGCCTTCCCATCAGGTTCTGTGAAAGAAATGAGAATTAACGTGAAATTCTGAGCATGTCTATTACTGACCATCTACAGAGAAATGGATTGTAGTACAAAGTTTAGGGATTTTGAGATTCATCTCCCTGTTTTTTATGAATTGGGTACATATCCCTAAGTGATTAAGTGTCTGTCTGCTGTGATCTTTAAACAATCTTAATGAGGAACAATTACATTGAGGTACAGTACTTGTACAAAGAATCTGTTCAGTGCCAAGTCAGTGTGTAAAATGCAGGTATATTTTTCATGTTATGAGGTCACAGAGGTCTACAGCATGTAAACAGTCCCTTTGACCCAACCTGTCTAGGCCAACCAAGTCCCATTTCCCTGCATTCGGCCTATATCCCTCTAAACTTTTCTTATCCATATACCTGTCAAAATCTCTTTCAAACTTCACAATTGTCTCCACTTATAACACTTCCTCTGGCCGCTCATCCCATTTTCCCACCACATCAGTATGTCAATCAGGTCCCTTTTAAGTCTTTTCCCTGGAAAAAAGGCTTTGACTATAATTTTATAAACCTCATTAAGGACTCCCTTAGCCTCCTATATTCCAGGGGGGAAAAAACTAGATTATTGGATTTGTCATTGTGCATGGAATCTTTTGTTGGCTGGCCAGCTGAAAGCTGATGTAATTTTTTTGCTTTCTCCAGGAGTCATACTGCTTCAGTTATCGTTCATACTGCTGGACGACCACATCCTGTTGAATCGCCAGATACCCAAAGGAAACGTCGCATACACAGATGTGACTTTGAAGGATGCAACAAAGTGTACACAAAGAGTTCACACCTCAAGGCACATAGGCGGACACACACAGGTAAGTAGAAAGAATGTTGTAACAAAGGTATTGTGTCACGATGTTTCAACGTAGACCCTTTTATAAGTTATACCAGCTAGTTGCTTCTATGATCAATTCATATAAACATTTAAAGAATGCCATCTTAATTTCCCAGAGGGTTTTTCTGATCTCTAACCTGGCCTCACCACACATTAACAAAAACCATGAAGAGGTGATGCTAAATGTGATTTAAAATGATTTAGATGTTTCTCTAATGGAAATATTGTGCATCTCTGGGACAAGTCCAAGTTGATTATGATTCTTTATTGCAGCCACATTGCCTGTCATTTCCAATTGACAGGTCATCCTTTCCATCTGTAGGCACCTTTGCTATTTTCAAGTCAAGTCTATTGTCATCTAATTGCACAAGTACAACTTGACATAACAGTGTTCTCGTGGTCCTCGGTGTAAAACATGTTGACACACAACCAGACATAACACACATACGGACAATCAGTACATACGTAAGTATTCATATATACAAATAAATAAATATTGTTTCATGAATATAAGAGTCTCAGATGGTTAATGTGAGCAGTTCCTTCGGTCATCCAACATTCTTACTGCCCGTGAGATGAAGATTTTCCTCAACCTAGTGGTGCTGGCTCTGATACTCCTGTATCTCTTTCCCGAAGGGAGCAGATGAAAGATGTGTGCAGGGTGGATTTTGCGCACCCTCAATGGGGGTGGGAGAGAGACTCCAGTGAGCCTCTCTGCCACTCTTAAGGTCCTGTGGATTGACCTCCGATCCATTTCTCTGCAGTAACCATATCACACTGGGATGCAGCTGACTGGGACACTCTGATAGAGCTCCTGTAGAAGGTTGACATAATGATGGCCAGTAGCCTTGCCCACTTCACAGGAAGTATAGTCGCTGTTGCGCCTTCCTGACAAGTGAAGAGATGTGTGTCCACAGTAGGTCATTAGTTAAGTGAACTCCCAGGAACTTGGTGCTCTCCATTCTTTCTACTACAGAGTTGTTGATGAGTAATGGAGGGTGATCATTTCTGGTCCTCCTGAAGTCCATGATCATCTCCTTCATCTTGACTCAGGTTGTTACCCTCAACACCATATCATGAGATTTTCCACCTCTTCTCTGTAGTGCGATTCATCCTTGTTGCTGATGAGGCTAACTTCAGTTGTGTCATCTGCAAACTTGATAGCCCTTTTGGAGCTGGATCTGGCAATGCAGTCATGGGTTAGTAACATGAACAGGAGCGGGCTGAGCACTGCCCTGAGGTGCACCAGTGCTTAGTGTGAAGGTGCTCAATGGTCTGCTACTGAAGCAGACAGACTGTAGTCTTTCCATTGGGAACTCCAGATTCCAGTCACAGAGAGGGATGTTGTGTCCCAGCGAGGACAGCTTCTCCACCAGCCTCTGGGGAATGATTAAATTAAATGCTGAGCTAAAGTTGATGAAGAGTTTGATGTATGAGGCACTTGATAGTCTTCCTGTATTCTTTGAATTTAAATAGATACGGTAAAATCCCCGCTATAAGATAGCTACAGGGATTGCAGATGCTGGATATGCGCATTTTCCGGTTGCCTGAGACACATTCTTACAATGGCTAGCAGTCTAATGCACCTACATTAATAATAAACAGTGTAAAATATAAAGGAGTGCATAATATAAAGTAATATGAAAAAAATCAGTATTGAACTCCTTAGTTATGTAAAATTCACTTTAATCAGGTCATTCCCAGAACTTACAAAATTTAAATTTGAACCCCAGTCACTGGTGCTATAACAGTGTTGTGCTAATCACTGCCCTAACCATGCTGCTGTCATAATTAACCCCCCGCCCCCTCCAAATTTATGGATAAAGCCTTTCTAATCTACTTAATACTAATGAAGATAAAGATAATGATTCAGATTTACTTTACTTTCTTAAATCTGAATTTTCCGTTATATACATGTTAATTTTTTTTAAAATCATAGCAACAAGCCTTTCTGGCTGAGCCCTTGCTGCCCAAATACACCCATGTGACCTATTAACCTCCTAACCCTGCCTGCTTTTGGAATGTGAGAGAAAACCCAAGCAGCTGGAGGAACCCCGCATGATCATGAGGAGAATTTACAAACTCCTGACAGACAGCGATGAATTTGAAGGCAAATCGCTGGTGCCTTAATGCTAACTGCTCTGCAGTGCCGCCATAGCAGTGCAATCACTTCATACTATGTGTTATGACTGAACTTACATCCTTTCTTGTTCCTTAAGGTGAGAAGCCCTACAAGTGTACTTGGGAAGGGTGCACATGGAAGTTTGCCCGCTCAGATGAGTTGACCAGGCATTACCGGAAGCACACAGGCATCAAACCTTTCCAGTGCCTTGACTGCGACCGCAGCTTCTCTCGTTCAGACCACCTTGCTCTACACAGAAAGCGTCACATGCTGGTCTGAGTTGGTCACTGTTCACAATGTAATCCAGACCAGATTCAAACTATTCTCCAAGTTTTTTTAGCCAAGATTCAGCTGGACCGAATCCTTTAGTAGATGAACACTTCCATTTTTTCGGTACCTCAAACACAAACAAAACTCATTTATATGTGCAGGAGTCATGGTGAACAATAGCGTGCCCTTACATCGCATTCTCCACTTTGTCTTCTCGTTTGCTTATTGAAATTATCAGGATCTTCTTTGAATAATAAGCCTTTATGTTCTTGCCAGAGAGAGAAATTCCCTCTTCACTGTAGAATGCTGCTCTTTACCATTTCCTTCATCAAAACCACATCTCATGTAAAAAGCATTTTTTAATGTCAAAAATGATATCAGTGATGTCTTTCATTGTGCTGAGACTGGTTTGTGTGGCAGATTGTTGTGAGGTTGGAGGATTTCAAGAAATTTAAGTCCTAACAACTGTGAAAGAAGGAGATGCCTCATCATGACCCTTGCCACCATGTAGCCAAATTACATTGTCGATTCCTCACTACTTT
This sequence comes from Narcine bancroftii, assembly GCF_036971445.1. NCBI lineage: Eukaryota > Metazoa > Chordata > Chondrichthyes > Torpediniformes > Narcinidae > Narcine > Narcine bancroftii. The sequence continues at coordinate 113,281,606 of NC_091471.1, read as the reverse complement.
TGTTGAAGATTAACTCCCTGGATACCTGGCTTTGTATTTCAGTATCAACTCAAGCAAGTGAATGAAGCACCAAAGATTCAAGTTCAGCAACTTCACTTTATATTTTTTTGTACAGTGGACTTGCAAATTCCATGATCAGAAGAAGTTTCATCAACCAGATGGCAAAACTTCCATTTTCCCAAGAGAAAGTTCCGTACTTTCAATGGTGATGCTCAAACATGATCAAATAAAAAGACAGAAAAGAAATCTGGTACCTCTGAGTTAATGACTATGTAGTTCAGCAACATAATTTATGACCTTGATTATATTGCCTATTTTTTCATTGCTCATCGGTTTTTAGTTTTGGATCATATTAGTCAACTTAAGAATATGGATGAGCACAAATGGTAAAATGGGTTTACAAATCAGGCAGTTTTAATAAAACAAAAATATAAATTTTCAATGACTAAGGCAAAATTGTTACTAAGAATGTTAAATTTTTGAAAAACAAGTGATTATACAGCATTTGGCTTTTTTTTTCCTTTATTATAATCACAGATAGTTAAAACAGGAATGTTGTGAAATCAGTGCAAAACACTTAAAAGTTTTGCAATCACTAATTCATTTTAAATTGAATTGTTGTGGGACATTGATCAAAATAATTCAGTTCACATTAGAAAATAAAAATACTCTAAGCTTCTGAGTGGGAAATGAGGCCATTTTGATTTTTGTTTTAAAAATTTCAGTTCCTATTATTCCCATTAGTTTTTCAAACAGCTTAACACATCTGTAATTATACAGATTTTCTTGACATATTCCATAGGCCAATAGAATGCAATCCCAATTTCATGATGCATTCACCAGGTACAGCAATTGTTGTGTTCCTTTAAAGTTAATCCCAGAACATCCTAAAAGGTGTAATCAATAAGAAAGAAAAACAAATTGGGAAATGAGTGTAAGGAAATATAGCTAATCACCAAGACATTTATTGCAATATTTGTAAAATCTTATTTTAATTATTTTGAGGTATTGGGTAATAGCATTAAGCTGCTTAAAGAATATCAATTCTGTTAATTCATGCTGAAATATTTTTAGTATTGGTTCATTGCTTGCATTTGTTGAGATTTTGTAACCTCTCATTTTATCCTGTCAACAAATTGAATGCTCTGAATAGAAATAACAGCACAACTTTTCTATCTACTTTGGGTAACATCATTGTTACTCACGCTGAAATCCATTTTTATTGTTAATTTCATACTTTGAGTAGTAAACTTTAACTGAATTGCAATGTTTTCAAATTTATTCACTATAATTTTTTCCATTCGGTTTATTGCAATAGTTTCCTTTTAAGCTTTTAAATAAAAGTCAAACAAAATGACGGCCTAAAATCCAATATTACATATATTAAAATAAATTTCTGACACCTGTGAAAATGTTTGTAAGACACACACTACTAACATGCTCAGCTATAAATCACAGTTTTAAAAACACATCTTAAATTATTTTCCCATTTATAAATTAGTAATCAGCATTATATTAGTTTTCAGTCTGCATTTATTTTGAGCACCCATTTGCTGTAAGGTGTGTATTGTGACCACTGCATCCTATTTGAATAGGAACTTAAATTAATAATTACTTCAATATAAACCAATCCATTGAATTCCATACAGTCTTAAAACTAAGGTTACAACATTTTTACTGACCACAATATTTTTTAAAAGCACTCACTAGTTTGAGACTGCACCTAAAAAGTAAGAAGCCAGTAAAGTCAGTTCTAATTTGTACGGAGTTTGTAATCATAATCCAACACCCTTGGTAACTCAGGAGTTTCCACAATCATTGTCCTGAGAAAAAAATGAAAGCAGCAGGATTTTCCATTTACAATCAAGGTCAATAACTTGCAACTACAAGGTATATGCATCCATGGCTGTCAGGGAAAGATGTGGCTGTGAAATCATCAATAGTTAAATGGGGCACCACGATCAGTGACTGCAGGTCCGGATTATCTAAATAGAATTAACTCAGTTGGAGTGAGGATAGAGTTATCTATATCTGTAGACTGCAGGCCAACAGTAGATCAATCAGATCTAATATGAAAATGGTTTAATTTTCTTTTTCAAGTAATTTTGGTAGAAAACATGAGATTTTAATTTATTTTCATGGGAAAGTTTAACCTAAAGTAAGGTTTCTGCATTGAAGAAAAGAATTTCACCACATAAAAAGTTAGATTTAGGCAGATCAAAACTCATCTTTAGTTATTTTCAAGGATGTGATATAACAGTGCCTGTGGATTAAAGTCTGAACTGACCAAAGATGAATTTTTACTCCTCTGGAGTTTATTATTCAATGAACATGAATGCTGAGAAGTAATCATTTAAGGTGAAAATTTTCAAACCAGTAGCTGTTGATAGGAATACCTGTCTGGATTTGAATTACAGGTGGCTACAGGGGCGCAAGATGTTACATTCTGTGCAATAGGACGAGATCAGGAGAAACCACATACGACTTGATAAAATATCGCAAAGCATTCAAGTCTGTGTACACAACAGTTTGTGGCAGCTGGCCTGCCTCTTGGACAGTAGTTTTTTTTTCTTCTTCTATCTTTCATATAAAAGAGTGACTTATTTCCTGTAAGGAAGTGGCATGGGTGATCTGTCAAAGAATTTAAGATAAAATGCATTTGCAAATGAGTGCAGTCAGGTAATGTTTGCAACATGAGTAATGCTGGGATAGTTTTGTTTCAGAGGGAGTTGTAAAAGTAATTAGCCCTCTCTGTTTTGAAACAGTAAAGCAGCAAGAGTTTTAAAAGACTATGAAACACCCCGTTATATGTTATGTCATATACCGAGGTGGGAAGGGAATTTTGGATGACAGACACATTTTAAATCTATTCTTCTCAGCTTTGATACCCAAAATGTGAATTTTTTTGAGGGAAACATACACTTTGGTTTAGATTGTTAGTTTGGGGATAATTAGCTAGAGAGGTTTATTGTGACACTTATAAAATAAAAGTGATGCTGAACAGATGAAATAAAATATGTTAACAAATATGGTTCATTTTTTTTGCAATAGCATGCAGGACCTATTATAAAAAAGAATCAATCGTTAGAAGTTTTGATGAGATGAATAACCAATCAAAGTTGTACTGGGCAAAGGGATGATTGTATTAGGCAGTTTATGCAGCTGTCAATCCCATACGTTTTTTAAAATATTTTGAAAATTTTTAATTTTAACATTGTAGAGATTTTAACAGGTGCAAATAGGCACTTTTTGGTTGTGCAGTAATCATGCAGGATATGGTTTGATTAGGTAGAAATGAAACAAATGCCTCAATAACAGCTCCACCTAACCATGGCATTTTCTGGAGTATGGAGAATTTGGGGGGGAAGTTCATTTTTTGCTGAAAGGAATACATCCAGGAAAATGCTGGGTCTTTGGGAGATGTATCTCCAATTCTTTCAAGCAAAAGGTTGCCATGTTATTTTCAAAAGGGTGCAGGGGGGGGAAAAAAAGTAAGTAATTACCAAAATAATTCACAAGGTTGTACATCAATTCAAACCAGAAGGTGGCTGAATTATATACCCATTTACAAATCAAATCTGACTTCATGGGATGGATTCATCAGCATCAAATGGGGCACCAGAACAGTGAGAGAAGGGAGTCATTTGCTGTTGCACCCCATATATCCCCCAAACCTCTGACAAAATGTGGCAACCACTCAACAGTGTGGAAAAATGATTTTCAAAAGTACATATTAAATTCTTACAGAAAATGCTGGAAGCCCTCGACAAACCAATAGCTTCTGGCAAAGGGTCTTTGACTTGAAACATCAACTCTGTTCACTTTCCTATTGCCAACTGCTTGGTGAGTGTTTCCTGTATTTTCTGGTTTTGTCTCAGATTTCCAGCATCTGCAGTTGATTTTTATTTTAAATTTTTGTACAAATCATTGAAATTTCATTGGAAATCATTGTTTTCACAAATGGGGGAACAGAACACAATCTTCTCATTTCACAATAATGTATTTTTGCTTGTAGGTATACAGTATAGCATCCCTTTGTTACATGACTAGGATGTTTCATCTGGTCAGCATCTCTGCAAGCCTGCTTTTGAATACTCCAGCAGATTTATTGCTATAGATTATGCAGTACATTTTGCTGGAAAATATAGAACAACATAAGAGACTAAATGAGTAATTTTGGGTTTATATTAAGTCTTGTTAACTTTATTTAAATCATTTAATAGTGTCTGAAGTCAGTATAATTAAAGATGTGAAATTTTAAAGATATTTTCTACTATTTCTTCAACATTTCTGATTGTCCCATGGGAGTTTAGTAATGACATTTTGTCATATCAAACTGTGAACACAAATTTGTACTGTACAGTCTTCTTATTCTGTATTCAACATATATATGTATTGTACATCTGTCAATAAAACTATATGCACAAACAAAACTTTTAAATTTTATCAACATATTTTGTAATGTGCCTATTCAATTAGCAAGTTCTGTACTTTCATCATGAGCGTACTCAAGTGCGTACTTGAGAACAGTTAATATAAAAAAGGCATTTTTTTTAGCAAGGAGCAATTGGTGTTCCATTTCAATCGGTAAACAATGCTATTGTGATCTGATTCCCAATGTCAGCCACTCTGTAACACACTGGCTGAGATATGGAAGAGATTTACCACTCCTGGTGGATTACGCGTCTGCAGTTTAGACACCACTTGCTTCCAGCATGGTCCACCAGCCTTCCATTGATGGAAAGCAGTGCCTCTTGTGACACAAGCAGTGGGCTGCATAAACAAGAATGAGGTTACCAGTAGTGAGACCCTGCCTTCAGCTTAACAGCATCAAACTTGTCTGTTTGTATTTTAATCAATCAGAACCCAATTTTCAAAAATGCTAGAAATAATTTTAAAACAGAGTATTAAAACATAGAGCTAAAACAATTATAGTATTTTAACTAATCAAATATTATCCTTTTTGCTTAGCAGCTGATTTCTCCATTGATTTCAATGGAACCATTGTACTTGTGCCAAATTAACCTGGCCCAGTTTCAGCAGGCAGATGTCCCAGTTTCAGAGCTGGGAAGGTCACACTGCCCTTTTCAAATCTATGATGAGTCCAACCAACCACCCCAGAAATTCTGCTGTTGGTGCTCGGTTACCCCGACAGCATCCGCTCGAAAAGTGCCTTGTTATGGGCACATCTGCTGGCAGATTTATTCAGGACATCGGCAGAAAATGTGCATACACACTGGGTGTGAATATTCTGTGAAATTGTGAATAAGGGAACATGAAGCAATCTATTGGCATGGACGTTGGAGAAAATCTAACTGTAATTGTGCTACTCCTGCACTTAGGTCACATCCAAATTTACGTGAAATTTATTGAACCAGGCTAGTTGTGATTCACTGTAATGATGTGTCCACCTGCTGCCACACTACAGGCAACAAATTTACACACAGAACTGTGGGTGAGAGGCAAGGTTACAAATTCAAAAGTTGGGATAAAGTAGATCTTCACAAGGTAAGGATTTTTTTTATAAAACCTTGAGGAAAACACAAATGCCCATCAATCATTAGCATGGAGCAAGAGACTGATAAGTGACAAATAAAGGAAAAAGGCATTGCCAAGTAAAGGCCCAAAGCTGTGTCTCAGCGGTTCTGTAATTAACTGAATTGCATATAACAATGCCCAGTGTGGATGAGGCCTGTGATTTGGATCACTGACACAGATCTTGTGAAGATATTATCTCAGTTAAAATAAACAAGAGGGGGCCCATGCAAAGAATTGTACAAATGTCTTCAAAACTGCTCCAAATAGATCTTTTGACAAAGGGAAAATTGCCAGATACTCCACATGGGGAAAAATACAAGTGAACCAGATGGTTCCTGGATCCAAGGACATAAGTTCAAAGGACATAATTAAGTAAAAAAACGCTTAATGCAGAGGTCATTTATCTGGAAGGTTCTGCCTGCAAGGAGATGGAAAAAGAATAATTGCTGCTTCATAAATTATTTGGATTGGTTCATCAGGGACATTCATTTGAAGGCCTGTCCATAGAGTGAGGGAATGAGACTGAATCAATTGTCCTGCAAGGAGCTGGCATGGACATGATGTTAAGAACATAAGGGATGGAAACAAATCCATTGGATCTCCTCTACCACTCAATAAAATCTTCACTGATCACTTAGAGCATGGAAATAGGCCCTTCAGTCCAATTCATCAATGCCAACCAAGTTAGCGTTCCTGGCTCGTCCCATTTGGCTGTATTCAGCTCATATCCTAAATCTGTCCAAATGTTTTTTGAACACTATAATTGTACCCACTTCTTTAGTTTACCCTAGCAGCTTATTCCACACATGGGACTACCTCCTGCATGAAAGTGTTTTCCCTAATATCACTCTTAAATCTCTCATCTCTCATCATAAACCTATGCCATCTAGTTATAGAATCATATGTCCTGGGATAAAGACTGAAAGCATTCACTTTCTCCATGCAGCCTCATTATTTTTAAAACTCAGCACTTTATGCTCCAAGGAATAAAAGCGTAGCCTATCCAGCCTCTCCCTATAACTTGTGCCCTCCAGCCCCACCAACATCCTGTAATCTCCTCTGCTCCCTTTCTAACATCAATATACTCCCTATAGTTGGGCCACCAGAACTGCACATGGTGTTCCATGTGGTGTTGCCAATGCCTTGTACAGCTGTATTACAAGGTCTAAATTTCTGTACTCAATATCCTACCCAATGAAGACGAGCATGTCAAATGCCTTCTTCACCATCCCTTCCAACTAAGTCACCACTTTCAAGGAATTATGCACCTAGACTCCTCGGTCTCTCTTCAATGACACTTGCCAGAGCTTTTCCATTTATTGCTCTAGGTTGACTTATCAAAGTGCAACAGCTCACACAGTTAAATTCCATTTGCTACTCTTTAGCCCACCTTCCCAACTGTTCCATATCCTGTTACCATACAAGTTTAGGATTTCTACCTCAATGTCAAATACGCCACCAATTTTGGTGTTTTCTCTAAATTTACTATTATTGTTACCAGATAACCATCCAAATCATTGATATAGGAAACAGAACTGTGGACCTACCACTGAATCCGATGGCTCACCACAATCTCCCATTCATTAAGACTACCTTTAATCAATTCCTGTCTATCCAAATACTGACAGCTCCTGTCCCTCAGAATCCCCTCCAGTAACTTTACTAGTCCTAATATCAGCCTCACTGGCCTGCAGTTCTCTGGCTCATCCTTGCTGCCCTTTTATTGTAACCGTGCAGTATTAACCACTGTGGTAAACCTCTATTATGCTATGATTGGCGGCTGCCAGCTGGACATGCCTCCCGAGACAGATCCTACCCATAGCCCTTTGCATGCTCCACATTTCACTCTGCCTTGATCAATCAATGAGGGAGGTTGACAGCTGTTCCAGTCTATAGTTAATAAAAGCCTATCAATTTCACAACTTCAGTCTTTTGTGATCAAACACCCCCTAGTATTCTGGCATTTCAACTGTGGCAAAAGATGACATAAATAACTCAGCAACAGGCTCTGCAGTTTCTTCCCTAGCTTCCTACATAGTCCAATGATATACCTGGTCGGGCCCTGTGGACTCATCCACCATAATGCCCCCAAGCAGCCACTCCTGCCTGGCATTTCCTACATTGTCCAGGCATTGCCACACATTTGCTTCAATCCCTTGGCCTCCATCTTTTACACAGTGAAAACTGATGAGAGGTGTAAAATGTAAAATCTCACCCATCTCCTGTAGCTCCACTCAAACATGTTATTTTGATCTTTAATGAGATCAATTCTCTCCCAAATCTCCATATTACTCTTAATATAGCTGTGGAACTTTCTTTTATTCAACCTGCAAGATCCACCATGTGTCTTCTTTTTGCTCTTCTGATTTCCTTCTTAAGTGTGCTCCTATACCTTTTCTACTCACTGAGGGATTCATTGACCAGAGCCTCGATATCTGGAGTCTCAATTTACTTGCTAGAGTGGTCCTTAGTTATAGATGAATCAATCAAGACAACTATCAACCCTGTATCCACAATCTTAAATCTATATTGAGTTTGTATGTTGAATCGGGGAATGTGTATTCTTCTAAACCCCAATTCTAATCTAGTTAATTACTCCTCAAAGGCCAATTACCTTCCCAGGAATCAACTTGGTGAACCTTCATGGAACTTTCCATTGCAAGTGTATTCTACCTTTGGTAGGAGGAGCGAATTGTCTCCTGTGTTACAATTGTGTTCTAACCACAGGTGTTATATTATTGCAGTAAGGTGTTTTTACCCTTGTCTTCAAATCCTTATCCAATGAAGGTCAGTCATTAGTTTCCTTCTTAATTGCATTCTGTGCCTTCAAATGATCTCTCAAGATCTCTCTGAACGTTTATTACTCTACCCCATTTTAAAGGGCCATAGAGTTGTATCAATAGCCAAATTAAATATATATCTGGTCATTTCATCCAAATCATTGATAAAGATTTTGAACAGCAGTGGACCCAGCACAGGTTTCTCTACCCTCCTTCAACCTAACCACCTGTAACGTCCTCTGCAGCGCAAATGTGAGCCATTTATTTCTACTTACTCTTTTCTGTCCATTTTCCAATCTTCAGTACATTCCATTATGCTATCCCCAATCCTGCCTGCTCTTATTTTGTTTAATGAGCTCTTATTCACATCCTTCTGAAAGTCCATATACCTGACACCAGTAGGTTTACCCTCTTTTCTTCTGCCAATTAGAACAGATATGTTAGACATGATTTGTCTTTCACACAACCATATTGACTCAGCCAAGAACGATCACTATTTTCCAATTGTTTCATTACCATTTCCTTACATAGAACCTAAGACATAGAACAGTGCAGCACAGGACACGATGCACAAATTAAACTAAAACTTGGCAGCTAGCAGAGTTGAATGGAGAAATGGCAGATCTACAATATGGAAAAATGTGACATGATACTTCTTGGAAAGTCAAACTTGAAGGCACAGTGCAGGATTTTTGACAGGATACACAAGAGTGTGGAGAATCTGGGTGATCTTGGGATCCAAATCCATAGATCCCTCAAGGTTTCCATGCAAGTTGATAGAATAGTTAAGAAGGTGTATGTTATACTGAGTTCAAGAGCTGCGATGTAATGTTGCAGCTCTATAAATCTCAAAAGAATATTGTGTTCAGTTCTGGTTGCCTTATTATTTGAAGGATATGGAAGCTTTAGAGTGGAGAGGATATTTACCAAGTTGCTTCCTGGGTTGGAGAGCATGAGGAGAGGCTTTTTGAGCTAGGGCTTTTTTCTTTGGTGTGATGGAGGATGAGAAGCAGCTTTATAAGCTTAATGAGGGGCTTAGATAGGGTGAACAGGCAACACCTTTTTCCAAGGGTGACAATGGCCAATACCAGAAGAAATCCATTTAAAATGAATGGAGAAATGTTTTGGGAAGACATCAGAGCAAAGTTCTTTTTGTTTTTTTTGACTCATAATTTTTTTATTTTTCACACTATGAACCATATTATCCAAAATACACACAAACTTTTCCCTTTTGAATATACACAGTGTCATTTTCTCCCCTTTTCCCCCCTACCTTCCCTCCCCCCTGCAAACCCATTCAACATATACAATACAATAAACCCATTAAACAATGTCATCACACAATGAAAATAAACAAGAAAATTGTGTCATCTACTTTTACACATTGGGTCAGTTCATTTCATCTTCTTCTCATTCTATCATTTTAGGGGGTGGAGGTCCGCAGTAGGCCCTCTCTATTGTGTTCCATGTACTTCCCAAATTTGTTCAAATAATGTGACTTTATTTTTTAAATTATATGTTATTTTTTCCAATGGAATACATTTATTCATTTCCATGTACTATTGCTGTAATCTCAGGTTCTCTTCTGATTTCCAAGTTGACATTATACATTTTTTTGGTATAGCTAAGGCTATCATAATAAATCTTTTTTGCACTTCATTCAGTTTGAGGCCTAATTCTTCACTTCTTATATTACTTAGAAGAAAGATCTCTGGATTTTTTTTGGTATGTTGCTTTTTGTGATTTTATTTAATACCTCATTTAGATCTTCCCAAAACTTTTTCACTTTCTCACATGCCCAAATTGCATGTACTGTTGTTCCCATTTCCTTCTTACAGTGAAAACATCTATCTGATCCCATTTATTTAACTCTTGGGGCGTGATATATAGCCTGTGTAACCAATTATATTGTATCATGTGTAACCTCATGTTTATTATATTTCTCATAGTTCCGGAGCATATTTCATTTTTTATCTTTATGCTTAGATCTTGTTCCCACTTTTGTTTGGGGTTATAGCTTATTTCATCATTTTCTTTCTCTTGAAGCTTGATGTACATGTTTGTTATAAATCTTTTAATTATCATTGTATCTGTAATTACATATTCAAAGCTGCTTCCTTCTGGTAATCTCAGTCTGCTTCCCAGTTTGTCCTTTAAATAGGTTTTCAGTTGATGGTATGCAAACATTGTACCATGAGTTATTCCATATTTGTGCTTCATTTGTTCAAATGATAATAAATTATTTCCCAAAAAACAATTTTCTATTCTTTTAATCCCTTTTCTCTCCCATTCGCTAAAGGAAAGGTTATCTATTGTGAAAGGGATTAGTTGATTTTGTGTCAATAATAATTTTGGTAGTTGGTCATTTGTTTTTTTCCTTTCTACGTGAATCTTCTTCCAGATGTTGAGCAGATGATGCAGTACTGGTGAAATTCTATGTTGCACCAGTTTTTCATCCCACTTATAAAGTATATGTTCTGGTACCTTTTCCCCTATTTCATCTAGCTCTATCCTAGTCCAATCTGGTTTTTGCCTTGTTTGATAAAAATCTGATAGATATCTTAATTGTGCTGCTCTATAATAATTCTTAAAGTTTGGTAGCTGCAAACCACCTTGTTTGTACCATTCTGTTAATTTATCTAGCGCTATCCTCGGTTTACCCCCTTTCCATAAGAATTTCCTTATTATTTTCTTTAGCTCATTGAAGAATTTCTCTGTTAAGGGAATTGTTAACAATTGAAATAGGTATTGTATCCTTGGGAAGATATTCATTTTAATGCAATTTAACGTTCTTATCAGTGTTAGTGGTAAATCTTTCCAATGTTCTAAGTCATCTTGTAATTTCTTCATTAATCGCTGATAATTTAATTAGTATAGATGGCTTAGATTATTATCTAGTCTATTACCTAGGTATCAGATTGCTTGTGTTTGCCATTTAAATGATGATTCTTTTTTAAAATCTGTGAGATCCACATTGTTCATTGGCCTCGCTTCACTTTTATTTGCGTTGATCTTGTACCCCAATATTTCTCCATATTCCTTCAATTTCTTATGTAGTTCTTTTATTGATATTTCTGGTTCTGTTAAGTATACTCTGATGTTGTCTGCAAATAGACTGATTTTATATTCCTTCTCTTTTATTTTTATCCCTTTTATTTTATTTTCTGTTCTTATCAGTTCTGCCAATGGTTCTATTACTAAAGCAAACAGTGAGGGAGATAGTGGACATCCCTGGCTAGTTGACCTGCTTAATTTAAATTGGTTGGATATATATCCATTTACTGTCACCTTCATCATTGGACCCTTATATAATGCATTAATCCAATTAATATATTTCTATGGTAGGTTAAACCTCTGTAATACTTTGAATAAATAATTCCATTCTACCCTGTCAAAGGCTTTCTCTGCATCTAAAGCAACAGCCACTGTTGGCGTATTATTTCCTTGTACTGCATGTATTAAGTTAATGAACTTACAGACATTGTCCGTTGTTCGTCTTTTCTTAATAAATCCAGTTTGATCTAGTTTTACTATTTTTGGTACACAGTCGGCCAATCTGTTTACTAATAGTTTTGCTATTATCTTATAATCTGAGTTAAGTAGGGATATTGGTCTATACAGGTCAATCCTTGAGTATGTTTTATATCTACTTGAATAATATGTATTCCTTCTCCTTTGGGTGTTGTCTCCTCCATATATCCAAAAGTTACATTTCCTGCATTGATTTAACCATAAATTTGGCTACTTTGTCCTTTCTGCTAGTCTTCTGTCCAGTTTTATCCAACTTTGAATCAAAATTATGGTTAAAGTCCCCTCCTATCAATATATTCCCCTGCGTATCTACAATCTTCAAAAAAATCTTGCATAAACTTTTGATCCTCTTCATTAGATGCATATATATTAACCAAATTCCAGTGTTCTAAATATATCTGACATTTTAACATTACATATCTCCCTGCTGGATCTATTATTTCCTCCTCTATTTTGTTTGGTACATTTTTATTGATTAATATAGCTACACCTCTGACTTTTGAGTTATATAATGCTGCCGTTACATGCCCTACCCAGTCTCTCCTTAACTTCTTGTGTTTTGCTTCAGTTAGATGCGTTTCCTGCATGAATGCTATATCTATTTTTTTCTTTTTTCAGGAAATGTAATAGCCTCTTCCCTTTGATTTGGTTATACATTCCATTAAAATTTATAGTCATATAGTTCAACATGGCCATTTCATACTTTGTTTACATCTCATTTCCACTTCCTCACCACCACCTTTCCCCTTTTCCCTATTTCCATTTCTCAGTTTTCTTCTTTTGAATGCACTGTATGACAATACTTCTAAAACATAAAATATTTCAACCATTCCCACATCTAAAATTCCCTTAATCCCAAGTGCTCCCCCCCCTCTCTTAGTTGCCCCTTATCCCTTTCCCTTGCCAGGCAACCACAACTCCCCTCTCCATTCGGACTGTGAACCCGTTCGCAAGTGTCAACTGATTTCGCAGTGACTGTTATTCTGTCCCACCAAACCCCCTCCAGAAAAGACTTCTATCTTCACATTACAACAAAGCTCCCCCTCTTTTCTTCTCTTTTTCTTTTTATTTTTTAACCCCTCCTCTTTTATTTCCCCCTTCTCCCTTACTTCCCTTTTCTTCACTCCTTTAGTTCTTACTTATACATTATTTTTACTTCTTTATATGTAGTTTGTCATCATTCTTTGTTCTTGTTACATCTCTTCATCTCTCTTTCTGTCTTGCAGGTGTTCTGCAAATTCTCGTGCTTTCTCCGGATCCGAGAACAGGATCCTGCCCCAGGATAACTATTTTAAGCACCGCTGGATATCTTAACATAAATTATAGCATTTCTTCCATTGGATCAATTTTGCTGTGTTAAACTCCTTCCTCTTGTTTAGGAGCTCAAAACTTATGTCTGAGTAGAAAAATATTTTTGACCTTTCTATTCTAGTGGTTTTTTGTCTTCTCTAATTTTATTCATTGCCTTCTCCAATATATTTTCTCTTGTCATGTATCTCAGAAATGTTACTAAAATGGATCTTGGTTGTTGTTGTGACTGTGGTTTCGGGGCTAAGTTCTGTGTGCCCTTTCTATTTCCATTCCTTCCTGCATTTCTGGCATTCCCAGAACTTTTGGGATCCATTCTTTTATAAATTCTTTCATATCTTTGCCTTCTTCATCTTCCTTAAGGCCCACTATCTTTATATTGTTTCGCCTACTATAGTTTTCCATTATATCCATCTTCTGAGCTAACAACTCTTGTGTTTCTTTAACTATTTTGTCACTTTCTTCCAATTTTCTTTTTAAGTCGTTCACTTCTATTTCTACCGCCATTATACATTCTTCCACATTTTCTAATCCTTTCCCTACATCTGTTATGACCAGCTCTATTCTACTCGCTTTTTCTTCTGTACTTTTCATTTTTCTTTTTATATCACTAAATTCTAGTGTCAACCATTCTTTTAATGCTTTCATTTGTTCTTGATTTTTTTTTAATCTATGTCCATTCATTTTACCTCCTATTCCTCTGTGCAGAGCTTGGTGTTCTTCTTCTTCTTCTTCTTCTTCTTCTTCTTCTGTGTCTGCTCTTGGGTTTGTGTCTTCTATAACTCTTCCTTGTATCTGTGTCTCTTCTGACTTTCTTGTTGAGCTGCTTGTCTCAGTTTGTTGGGTTTTTTTTCCCATGGTTTCTTGATGTTGGTCCTCTTCTTCTGGGCTGGTTATCTGTTGTGTCTCTTGCTTCCTTTTTTCTTTCTCACCCTTCCCATTCCTGTTGCTTTCTTTATCTTCAAGCTGGAGGCCCTGCCATTGGGCCTCTCTCAGCTGTTCGTGCTGTGGAGTTTCACTCCACAGCTAGTCCCCCTTCCCATTGGTGTTCTTCTTGTCATGCGCAGTTGCGCATCCCTGTTTGGCTCTGTGAGCCATTTTTGCAGTCCCGCGGTTGGTGGGTCGCGACCCTGTGGGGTCTCCACTAACCTCGGGGAGCGGGCTCCTCTTTCCATGGCGGGTCCCTGCTTTTTCATGCAGGTAAGGCCTTCACCTTTCTCTTCCGGCGTCTTTCATTCTTCTTTTCTTCCCGTTGATTTTGGCTTTTCTTTCTTAGGTGCTATTTTCTCCACACCTTTAATTTTTATTTGCTGTGATTTGTGTGTCTGGGGCTTTGCTTTTTCTTCACTTTTTTCCTTCTTTTCTGGAGAGGGCTGGTATTCTCCTACCGGCCACTCACTACTCCATCATGTGACTCCTCCCATATCAGAGCAAGGTTTGATGGAAAGAGAGTTGTGGGTGACTGAAATAAATTGCCAGGTTTTGTAGTACAAGCTGGTACAATAGGGACATTTAAAGGACTTTGAGCTAGGTACAATGGATGTTAAAAAAAAATGGTGGGTTATGTGCTGTGAGAGAGGAAAGGGTTAGATTGATGTGGAGTAGGTTCACATCAGCCAGCATAACATCATGGACCAAAAGGCCTGTAATGTACTGTTTTTGTTCTATACCTTTTAAAAATTTTCCTAATCCAGGCTCATTGTAAACTTTTTCTCTAATCTAATGCTGGCTCAACTTTTCTTCGTCACAGTGGAACGACAGTTCCACTTAGGCTGGAAGACTTCCTGTGACATAAGAATTCTCTGAAAGAAAGTGGGGAGAGTTAAAAAGAGAGAGAGAGAGAGAGAGAGAGAGAGAGAGAGAGAGAGAGAGAGAGTGGTGATATGTAATTACACCACTAGGTCACCAAGGGTCATCCCGGTGACCTTGTATATAAAGCTGTCCAGAGCTACAGTCTAGCCTTCCAGGTTCATCTTGCAGAGACAAGACCTCTTAGTGTACATATTAGTTTATTATAACTGTTTTATACTTGCACTGCTGGTGTGGTTATTGTCAGTACAATTTAATAAACTAATATCACAGCTACTAGGATAGAAGCTGCTTCTGCTCCAACGTGCATTGCCGACCACCTGGAGACTCTTCCTGAGGAATGGAATCCGGGGGTGACCAGCACACACGTGTATCCGAGAACAGAGACGGTGAGGGACCGCTGTACTGGAATCATGGTGGAATGTGGGGAAGACCACAGAAGTATGATAGGGCAGGTAAGAAATGGCCAAGAGCCCTGCCTGCCCGTGGGTTTGCTGGTACAGGCAGCGCCGACCCTAAACCCTGGTCCGATCAGAAAGGGGCCACTACAAGAGTGGGTGGAAACATCTCCACAAGTCATGCTCCCGATTGCCACATATGTGCAGAATTCCCAACCACTCCAGGGCCAGGGAAAGCAGACACCGCTACCGTCACTCCCCCAGCAGCAGTTTCCCCAGTACCACAGAGACCTGACGCTACCACTAAGATCCCCCCCTAAGGCTGCTGCAAATGTCCCAAAGCCAGAGACTCAGCCAACAGCCCCAAGTACCCAGGTTACTTCTCCAGCAGACACAAGCCCAACAGAGGCTCTACCAGCAGCTCCCAGTACCCCAGGATCTGCCCTTGCTACACCTAGACCGAGACCACGTGGAGACCGGGAATGACTCCCGGGGTGCCCCCACATTACCTAAGGGACCAGAGACTGTGGCTTAGCCATGTGCTGCAACCAGACAGGCTGGAGCTCAACCCCAGAAATCCCAGAGCCGGTACGCACTTCAACCACTGACAGAGATGCTTTCTGAATTACGTGGAGGGTGCTGAGGCATCGGATAATGTGTTATTAATGCTGCTGTTAGCGCACCTGAGAGACCACCCTTATTCCCTTATACAGGATGCATGGTGCTACCAAGAGGTCTTGTCTCTCTGCAAGACGAACCTGGAAGACTAGACTGTAGCTCTGGACTGTTTTATATACAAGGTCACCAGTGATGTAATTACCTATCACCACAGAGAAAAAGGGAGTCAGAGAGAGACAGAGAGAAAGTAAAAATTGAGGATAACTTAATACAATAAAAATAAGATTTGAAAAATGTGGTTAACTTTTAACTTGGCACACATGCCAGGATGAAATATACTGAACATGGTTGTATAAACAACTACTACTTAAACTAATCAGACACAGGATGCCACAAAATCCAAATTACACTTTCAACATTCCCACTGGGTATTTTAAAATATGCACCTGGTTGGCAATCAATTCCCATTTAGGTACAGGCCCATGTAATACAAATTGAAACCTTGACTAGTTACATATATTGGCACAGTTGAATGTGATTAAGGTTGACAAAACTAGCTTTAGTAAAATGATCAATTAATGTGAAAAGCTTTCTTTTTCATGCCGTTTAAATACCGGCTAAAGTACTCATGGCAGCAATATGAGTAGCTAATCAGTCCTAACTGCTTTGCCTTGGACATTTACAATTAAGTAGGAAAAAATGGAAAAGTAGGATATTAGTTTAAGGTGAGAGGTGGAAACTTCAGGGAAGAGATAAGAGGTACGTTGTTTTACTCAGTGTAGTGGGTGCCTGGAAAGCATTGCCAGGTGGAGGCTGGTACAACAGGAACATTCAAAAGACTCTTACATAGGTCCATGGATGTAAGAAAAATAGAAGGTTGTGGGTGTGAGGTAGGCAAAAATTAGATTATTGAGGACCAGGTTTGCACATCATGGGCTGAAGGGCCTGTACTGTGCTGTAATATTCCATCTTTTAGCCAGGAGGTGAAACCTCAAATTAGGCATTTGGGTAAACCAGCAATAAGAGGTAGCACCAATGTGAAGTCGATTTCTGGAGTGCTTCTTTTTGAAAATCAACAAACTGAAAGCAACATAATGTCATACTGAGCCTTACCTGTGATTCCCAGACTCAATTATGAACAAGTTATAAATTATCCACAATCTGCACATTCATTATAATGTTCTCTATTCAGACAGCAAGTATGGTATTAATGCTGTGTTTGATCATTTTTCTGTGCAGTTTGTAAAGAGAGTAAAGAATGGGAAAGCAATACATATGAGTTATATGATTATTGTCATCTGTACAGAAATACAGTGAAAAGCTTTCTTTTGCATGCCGTTTAAATACCGGCAAAGAGTCACCAAACTCCAGCACCATACTGCAAAATAAAAGAATGGAGAAACAGAAAGAAAAGAAATAAAGAAAGAAAATCCCTTCAGAGACAGAGAGCAGTCAAGGATCAACCCATCTCCTCTGACATAACCACCTACCCAGGCCTGGATGCTGAGCCTGATGCAGTTTGCTCTCCTCACACTTTCTCAAACCACTGGTCCCTTTCTCATTTGGCTCCTGCAGCCCAGTGGAAGGCCTTCAGCTACTGAACCCACGGAGGAGCCCATCTTACCCAGCCACCTTTGCTCCACCCCGCCAGCAGAAGTGACAGAACTGCACTGGAGGTAGCATACCTGTGGCTCAACACATGAAGATTGATGTTTGATTTTATCCTCGGTAATATTCAGCAAGATATACTATTACAGAATGCCCTACCCACAAAATGCCAGAAACAAAGCCACAGATCTGTCTCATGTCATTAATTATATTGTGATTCCTGTTAATGTATAAGTCAAGAACAAAATAAAAACATATCTACTTCCTCGTATACTTTAACTGGTTATGACAGTGGTAACCTCAGCCATGTCTTTCAGCAGGGCCCAGAATCAGTAGGTAAACTATTACTAGTCAAATTCTGACACATCACCTCCCTGCCCTTTTACTGGAGAAGACACTGGGCTAGAGGTATTTTTTTTAAAAAAAGAGAACAAAGATTTATTTAAGAAGAATGCTGAGCAAAGAAAATGTAAAAAGTATAAATGTTTCATATATAATTAATGATCCATGCAACCACTTACCAAATCAACCGCATTTTACCAACAGGAAGAACAGCAATTTATTGGAACAGCAGAATCAGAACCTTCGTCCCACCATGTCAATGCTGCCTTTCATAGCCTTGTATATTTTAGCGATTCAAATATTTGTCCAGATACCTCTTAAATTACCACTTCACCAGACAGCACGTTCGATACTCCAACCACCTTCTTTGTGGAAAGATTCCTCCTCTGGTCCTCACCTCTTAACTCTCACCTTAAACCTATGCCTTTTACCTTCAGCACTCCCACTAAGGCAGGGGTCTGCAACCCACGGCTCCAGAGCCACTTGCAGCTCTTTCATCCCTCTGCCGTGGCTCCCTGTGGCTTTAAAAAAATAATGTGAATGCAGTAAATGGCTATTTTATTTAAATTATTTTTTATTTAGTTAGTTTTATCAATGTAATAATTATTATTTTGGAGATTAAGGTGATTTTGTAACATCAAAATAAAACGTCTTGTAATACTTTGTCAATCAAAAACGTTTCCTCCGGAATGCACAGAAGTGATGAATCTTGTCATACAGATAGTGAACAAAATAATGGCAAAAGAATTAAATCACCGATAGTTCCATTCATTATTGGAAGTTGAAAGCACATACTCTGATTTCCTTCTGTACAACAAAGTCCGGTGGCTGTCCAAAGGGGAGGTGCTGAAGCGGTTTGCTGCATGTCTGGAGCTTGTAAAAAACTTTCCTGAAAGCAAAGGGCTCACCTTCCGGAGTTAAAACAGCCAGAGTGGCTGGAAAAGCTGCACTTCATGGTGGATATGACAGTGCCCCTTAACATGCTGAACAAAAGTCTTCAAGGGAAAGGAGGCACAGCCCTGCAGGTGCTGGAGGAGGTTTTGGTGTTTGAGCGCAAGATGACAGTGTTTGCTAGAGATGTACAGAGAGGTACGCTGTCTCACTTCCCTTCTTTGAGAGAGTTCAAAGAAGCACACAATCAGATCAATTACGAGCATTTACAGTGAGCAATCATTGCAATGCAAACTGTGTTTGGGGAGAGATTCTGTGAGTTCAGAGAGGAAAAAAAAACATTTTGTCCTTCCCTGTCACCCCCTAAACATCGATTTATCCCTGTTGAATATGACTGCATTTACAGATGTAAGTCAACCCGATCTTGAGATCGAACTGGCCAATATAGCTGACAAAGACTTATGGGTGTCTAAGTTCTGAATCTTGACAGCTGATCTTCAAGATGTTCCTCATCAGAAGGCCATTCTTCCTCAGAAGCACAAAGGGAGAGACGTTGAAAACCTCCCCAAATCACACAAACTTGTGTTCGAAACATGGAATTCAATTCCTGACATTTATATAAATATGAAAAATTATGCATTCGGAGTCCTGTCTATCTTTGGATCCACATACTTATGCGAGTAGGTTTTCTCCAGTATGAACTACATAAAATGCAAACATTGCTCGCGCCTCACAGATGACAGCATGCAATCCTGCGTGAAGATCAAAGTGACGTCTTACACCCCTGATATCGATCAGTTGTGCAGTGAGATTTAGGAGCAGAAGTCGCATTAACCAGGTGAAATAAATCATTTAATGAGTTACTATTTTGCAAATATATATTTAGGTTGGTAGTTGACCTGCTGTAACTACGCGACTGAGGAAATCAACGGATCACGGCACCTTCAGAATAAAATACAAACTGGCATTTTATTGTTTGCTCTTTTTAATTAAAGCAAATATTTCTTTTTTTTTAAATTCCACATATAAGGGATGGACTCAAAAAGCCCCACATTGTGTATTTTATTTGAAACTTATATTTGCCGGTGTCTTTTTTTTTAAGAGTTCAAAAGAATTTTTTTTTGCTTTTTTAAAAACCGAAATAAAATGTCAGTCGTTTTCTGTTTGTAGTTCCTTTATTTCATAATGTAACAAATTATAGTCCTTTTATACATAGCATAAGTGTAATGAAACTATATATGTGGTGTTTTCTTCATTTTAGGGATCAAACTGGTTTGCAGCTCCAGATGGGTTTTATTTGGTGGGAAACAGGCCCAAATGGCTCTTTTAATGCTGAAGGTTGCTGACCCCTGCACCAAGGGGAAAGATAAATGAGGGCCTCACTGTCTATTCCTTTCATAATTGGATATACCTCTGACTGGTTACCTCCTAGTCTCTTCTGATCTAAAGGAAACAGACCAAACCTATTAATTCTTCTATTATAACATATAGAGTTGACATGGAAAATATGCTTCCAGTTGTGGGACAGTCTAAGACCAAAGGGCATAGCCTCAGAATAAAAGGACGTTCATTTAGAATGGAGATGAGGAGAAATTTCTTCAAACGGAGTGTAGTGCATCGGTGGAATTTGTTGCCACAGATGGCTGTGGAGGTCTAATCATAGGGTATATTTAAAATAGTGGTTGATAGGTTGTTGATAAATAAAGGGAATGGGGTTGAGAGGGAAAACAGATCAGCCATGGGTTAATTCGGCTTGTACATCTTGCGGTATTATGGACAACTGCAAAAAATATTTTTGTACTATTGTGAAACACAATAATGGCCTTTTCAGGGTGAGTTCACCCCAGTCTGGAACTATGAAAAGGCAACCTCTGGCCTTGAAGTCCCCTTGTTACCTGATGCATTTCCCATTTTGGGGGCATTCAAGATTATGCTGTTATTCAGGTGATAGTTATTTTGGACACAGATTAAATATTTCCCAGCAATGTAAAGGTAAAGGTTAAAGGAAAATGTTCCATTATTGTCATGTAATGTCAGTATAAGGGTATTAAAGGTTACGGAGAGAAGGCGGGGACAGGGTACTGAACTTTAAGATCAGCCATGATCTCGTTGAATGGCGGAGCAGGCTCGAAGGGTCGAAATGAAATTCTTAACTTTTGTCTACCGTAAGGCAGACAGTCGCCACTTGTCCTGCTGGACTGGGAAGCCAGCCAGGTAGTGAATTGTGTATTTCCATCTTTCAGGGCACATCTCAGCCCTGCACTGCATCCACTACATGCATTTTTCACTCCTGACTCCTCTAAACCCCTCCATCACCTGAGTCCTGACCATTAATTCTACCAGTTCTAATTTCCTATCTACTCACCTCCACCATCATTGGTCAGACTCTCCCACATCCCAACCTCACAAGCACCGGTCTGAATTCTTTCCCCCATTCTTCCTTAAGGTCACCTCCAACGCTTTTCCCCCCACCACAGAAATAATACAAGCCCAACTATAGCTACTGATTCCTTGAACCCTGACATCAGTTGTGCCCAAAATGCTCTGCTGCTGCACCCACGAGGCTAGTCTGCTTATTTGCACTGAAAATCCTTGGCATGGATAATTGTTTTTACTTAGAATTTTTATTTCCAATTATGGAGGAGAGCAAAAAGTTTATGACATCAGCAGGAAATCAAGCAAGAAACGCAAAAGACGATTCTTTACCCAGAATACTGAGAGGATGTGAAACTCACAAATACAGTGGTCAAGGAAAATAACAGAAGTGTGAATGTTAGTCAAATATCTGAGGGGGACGTGGGAATAGAAGGTTGCATAGACAGGAAGCTGGAAATAATCTTGAATATTGCCTGTGGTATTATTATGATGGTGTATAATTGGATAAACAATCAGAATGAGTTCAAATCCCACCTTGGCAAGCAATAATATTTATGGGCTGTACCGTGCTGCCTCACAACTCCTACGATCCATGTTTAATCCTAACTTTCAGTGTCGTCATTGTCAAACTTATGCCCTGTGACAATGAGGGTTTCTTCTGGGTGTTCTGGTTTCTTGCCACATTCCAAAGACATGCGGGTTGATTGGTTAATTTCACTGTAGGCGATTGGTAGAAACTTGGGGGGTAAGGGGGCAGAGAGTTGATGGGTCTATGAGGACAATAAATTATAAGGAAAATAATGGGAATGGGATTACTCTGTGAGCTATCTCTGGATTGAAATATCTCTTATATGTTATGAAAATATGTATGGGAGGACTTATTTATGAGCTGTTTTGTACAAGTTGCAAGGGATAATTGTACCTGTTGTAACAATATTGGAGTTGAGAATAAAAGTATGGGGTAGCAGGAAGAAGGTCAAGTCACCTCATCTCTGGGAAAACAGCAAAATAAATGCATGAATAGATAGAAAGATTGGTGATGCTGCTGGAACGGCAACACTGCTGCTAGTGTAGATCCATGACTCCTCCGCAGGGTTCTACTGTCCAGTCCAACAGGCTTTAAACGTCCTGTTAAAGGAGCTAAAGGTGATTTATTTTAAGATCCTGTGACTGCAGGGTCTGGCTCCAAGATACCTGTGTTCACCAGCAGCCTCAAAGGTTGCATACTCCGGAGAAGCAGAGGACTGGTGCAGGCAGGGTCGGCACCAGAACAAGTGTAAGAGGGGGACATTGGGGTGATGGCGGAGGGTGGTGGGTGGCACTGTCTAACTTTTGTAAACTCACTCAGCAGTGAGGGGAGGGTGCTGATACCACCCTCCTACCTGCCAAATGAACATTAACCTCCTTCATCCCTTTGACATAGCAGCCGAAAGTGTAGCTTTTATTGCATGGAGAGTCACTAGCTTGCATCAAGCTAACAAGCTAGACGCTAGTGATGCTTACGCCTGCTAATGATGTGGGTACAGCACCTCTCTTGGGGAGCAATGCCAGTGAATGCCCCCCCTTGGTGCCAACCCTGGGTGCAGGGCATCAGAAAATGGGGAGAAAAACCCTTTTTGATGAGAAACAGAGGAGATTACCCTACAGGGCATGGCAGCAGACCAATGAGGGACTCTGTGGCTGTTGGTGACTCGAAGTGAGAAACCAATGCAGGCTGCAGGTTGCTGGCCACAGCAGTTCAAAGATTCACACCAGTCTGAAGACTGCTGTAGACTAGTTTGAGACAAGCTGAAGGGGTACAAAGGTATCACAACTGGGATGTGAGAGGGTGCTGAGGGCACTGAAGGCTTCCTGATCATGTCAAAGGTTTGGATCTGGAGCTCAGATTGCGAATGGTTTGGACTGAAGTCTGTGTGGCTGCAAAGTCTTCAGGAGTGCTGAAGGTGGGGGCGTGGCAAGATGGCGTAGGGAGCGGACGTGCATTCCCGGTCTCCCCCAGGCAGTTATATAAATACCCGTTTTAAGAATATTTCTTTTCTGTTAAAAGTCTTTGTTTTGTTTATCAATTGTTTTTAGTTTAAAATGGCAACAAAGATTAAGGAAAATAGAGTTCAAATACAGAACAAAACTACACTCTCCGACTTTGGAAGAAATTTGGCCTACTTTCCCAGACAGAACCACGGAGTCAAGGCTGGAATTTTCTTAAGAACGGAGCTCATTAATTGGACTGTCGGATAAGCTGGCCTTGGACACCCCTTTGAAAGATGGTGAGGAATATTGATTTGAAATGTTTTATGAAGATAAATTGCAGTAATTGGCATTGGTTGCCCGTGAGTTTTAAAAATCCAGATAACATTAAAGTTTATTAGTGATTTTTTTTGGATGGAATATCGGAAGGATGAATTTGTTATCTATAAATACAGAACAAAATTACATTCTTTGACTTTGGAAGAAATTTGACCTATTTGCCCAGACAGAGCCGGAGTTGGTGCTGGAATTTTCTCAAGAACAGAACTTATTAAAGTTGATTTCGGACTCCTTTTTGAAAGATGGCGACGAATGTTGATTTGAAATATTTTAAATATTTTCTGAAGATAAACATATATATGGAACTCCTTGACCTGCAATAAGGTTTATCAGTGATTTTTTTTGGATGGAATATTGGAAGAGTGAATTTATTATCTGTGAGTATGCATACATTGCAAACAGATTTTAATAGTTTTGAAAAGGTTTTTTTTAAACTAAACAACAAGATCAGTTTAATATTGAGAAAATTGGAAAAAACGGAAACTTTATTATTAAATTTGGAAATTCTGTAGAAAGAAACTATGAACAAGATTGATGATTTATAAAATTAAAGTTGAAGGAGCAATGTCCAAGAAGAGTTAAAAATTTTGAATAAGTTTTTCTTGAAAATAAACAATAATTTCAACTTAACATTGAGAAGATTGACAAAGTGGAAAATTTGGTATTAAATTGGGAAACACAGAAAAAAGAACTTATGAATAACATTGATGCTTTAGAAGATCAAGACCGAAGGAATTATGTTTAAGAAAATTTTAAAAGATTTGAAAAAAAAACTTTTTTTGAAAGTAAGCTACAAATTCAACTTGAGAATGAGAAGAATGGAAGATTCGGTGTTGAACTGGGATGTTCAGAGGTGTTTTAATTCAGTGGATGAAATTCAGGAAGACTTGAAAAAAAAATTTTTTTTTAAACTTTTATTGATTGTAAACAATGTTTAACTCAGTGTTGGGAGGGTGGAAAGGGTGCAAAATTTAATATCAAGTTTGGATTATCAAAAAAAAGAGTTTATGAATAAGATTGGTTAAATTGATGGACCGGGGTTTTATGGATATAAGAAATGATGATTTTTCGGTTTATACGTGTATTTTGTCTGCCTGGGGGGGGAGGAGGGAGTGGTACTTCTGCTCCCGAAAGTCATTTGCCACTTGTGGTTTATACCACACCCATTTTGGTTTTTGGGAATTAACCACCACAAGGTGGTTTCCTAAGGGGTTAGGGGAGGTGGGGGGGGGGGTGAAAATTAGAAAATTATTTAGTATCTATTATGTAATATTATACTAAGTCAATTTGAAATGAATGTATGGAGATACTATAAATAAATTTCGAAAAAAAAAAAGAGTGCTGAAGGTGAATCCATGGACACTCGGTGACTCCGGGGTGACTCTCTTTTGCTTCCCCCCCCCCCTCTCTCACTCTCTCTCTCTCTCTGTTTTATTATGACAAAAATGAGCCCCAGACTAACACAGCATTGATATACATCTGAGAAGAACTAAATAACAAATGGACCTACATCTGACCTCCCCTCTGAGTTCTCTGCAGCTAGCCTCTGCATAGAACTCAGCCACAAAGCCTAGGATGGAAAATCATGTCTGGTGTGTAAATCTGGAGGTGCGCAAGTCTGGAGACCCCATTGATTTCAAAAGATATTCTCAACCTATGGATTAGGGTGTACAGGGTTAAATAAGCTTTTTTTTATAACAAATGAGAGAGATAAAAGTAAAAGTCTTTTTTTAAGATTACTGAGTGAAGGAAAGATAAATAGTATCAATATTTTACATGTGATTTGTGGCCCATGTGACCACTTACCAAATCCAGATGCTTTTACAAATTGGAGGACGAACAGCAATTTCCTAGGAATCCATCACCATGGTGAGACATAGCATTGTACACCATAGAAACAGACCCTCCTGCCTATCACATTGACATTGCCTGTGTTACCTAATTCATAGGTTTGTGTGCCTTGATGATTCAAGTATTTGTGAAATGCTTCTTAAATGCCCTGAAAGTATCTGGATCCACCACTTCTTTAGGCAGCATGGAACATACTCCAACCACTTCCCCCTCAAATCTAGACAGGGACTGTGAGAGCGTGACTGAGCAAGAGGGGTGTTTAAAAAAGGTTAAAATCTCACCATTTTTTAATTAGCTATTGCCAATAAAAGGAAGGGGAGTTCAAGGGGAGCGGCCATTGTGGAGCAGCCATTATAAAAGTGGTCCTGTGTAAGAATGGAAATTTGAGGCTTTGGCTCGAGAGGCTTCAGCGAACAGAGGTTGAGGTAGTAGTGCAGGAGTTGAGGTAAGGTAAAGACAACCCATTGTGGAACAAATAGATTCTGCAACGTGGCACAGATAAGGATAGGATTTTTCTTTTTTTTTCTATTTTCACAGACAGTGAAAATGGCTGCCAGGGCAGGGCCATGGATATGTGGATACTCAGGAAACCCAACAGTATTCCTGAGGTCTTCATATGTGACAAGTTCCCAAATGCAGCTCCTTACAAATCATGGAAGGAATTGGAGCTGCGGATGGGTGAACTTTGGATCATTTGGACACTCTGGGGGCAATCGATAGGAGTTACAGGGATGCAATTATATCTAGGAGGCAGCAGGTCGCCCACCGGGTTTTCCAAGTGATAAGAGACGATTCTACTTACTCTGAAGTGATGGAGTTCCTGCAGAAGCGGTACTGGGCACTAATAAACGTCATATACACACGATTCTTCCTGGGCACCCGAAAACAAGCGCCGGGTGAGTCGATTCTTGAATATATATGTGGGCACTGTGGTAGCTGGGGTGAGCCTGTGACTGCTGAAAATTCTCTGCAGCTGCCCACCTCAAAGGTCTAGTATGGGACGCGTGCGTGGCCGGGTTCAGCTCTGACTACATCAGACAGAGGCTCCTAGAAAAAGGCGATTGGAGCCTGCAGGAGGTAGTGGACCTGACTAAATCGCTGGTGTCTGCACAGCAAAGTGCCGAAGCATTCTCTTCAGGTAATGCGGCCACCACATGGAGGATATGGGTCTACTATCTTGGGATGCGGGGTCCCTCAATACTACAGCCGCTATCAAGTGCCACAAGTGCTACTCCTGCAAGCGGAGAAAGAACCCCCAGAAGAGCTGCCCAGCCCAAAGTGCCACATGCTCCGCTTGCAAGAAGAAAGGGCACTACATGAAAGTGTGTAAGTCCCAACCTTCTCCTACCAATGCCATGTGTGACTGACAGCCATCATCAACTTGGACCGTCCCACTTCTGGCTCCACCACAGGTGTCACTTCCGCTGGCCAGGGATGGATTGATGGGGCCCTGGGGACAACAAGTCGAGGTGGCACCACTTCCGTCAACACAGGACAGCACTGCATGTGGAACATGAGGGTGGCCGTCTTGGCGATCCCCCTAAACCAACACAGCAGCAACTCAGACAGTGACCATACACCGACCTCCATCATCAGCCCGCACCAATGAGCCAAAGCCATGATGAACGTCGAGGTAAATGGCCAACTTACGAACTGTTTATTTGATACCAGAAGCACCGAGAGCTTGATCCACCCGGGTTCTGTACACCAATATTTCCTTATAGTGACCCTGACACAAGATAAAGTCTCCCTAGTCTCCCAATCCCACTCGGTCGAGATCAGTGGCTGCTGCACTATGACGCTGATGTTGCAGGGCACTGAGTACAGGAATTTTAAACTCCTGATCATGCCCACCTCTTGCGCTGGTCATACTTGGACTGGATTTCCAGTGCCAGCTACAGAGTTTCTGCATGCAGTTCAATGCAGTCAAAGTCCGCAACACCAATCGGCCGAGCCCTCCCCCAAACATGATCTGTGGCCTCTCTACTCTCTGGGTCCCTCCATTGCCCCTGTTCAAGAACCTCAATCCCAACTACAAGCCAGTAGCCACTGGGACAGAGCCTTCATTAAAGTGGAGGTCAAACGACTCTTATCGGAAGGAGTCACAGAGCCCAGCACCAGCCAACGGAGAATCCAAGAAGTGGTGGTAAAGTACAAAGAGAAAAAACACTTGGCTATTGTTCAGACCATAAACTGCTTCACTCTACTTGTCACCTACCTACTTCCCCGCATCACACGGTCAACGAGATCACCCATTTCCGGGATTTCTCAGCCATCAACCTCAAGTCAGCTCACCACCAGCTACCAATCTGGCCGGAGGGCAGCCCTTACACTGCCCTTGAGGCAGACTGCCGCCTCTATCACTTCCTCTGTGTCCCTTTCAGAGTCATCAATGGGGGTCTCAGTCTTCCGGAGGGAGATGGACCACATAGTTGATGACAATGGACTCAAGGCCACAATCCCCTATCTGGACTATGTGACCATCTGCGGCCACAATTAGCAGGACCATGACGCCAACTTCCTCAAGTTTCTCCAGGCAGCCAAAAGCTTCATTTTGGTGTATAACCAAGAGAAGTGCAACTTTAGCACTTCAAAGCTAAAGAGAATGGTGTAATTGGGCCCGACGCAGACCACATGCGCCCCCTGTTAGAACTCCTATTACCCCTCACTCTCAAGGCCCTGAAAAGATGCATGGGCCTCTTCTCCTATTATGTCCAGTTGGTACCCAATTACACAGACAAAGCCACTTTCTCCCATCGGTAGAAGGCTAAATAGCATTCACACTTATCAAGGGCTGTATCGCCAAGGCGGCGATGCATGGTGTAGAAGAATCCATCCATTTCCAAGTGGAGGGTGGATATGTCCAACTTCGCCCTCAACCATGTTCAACTTTGCCCTCAACTTCGCCACCAGGCAGGAAGGCCCATGGCATTCTTTTCCAGAACCCTCCAGGGCCCCGAACCCAGGTGCTCAACCATCGAGAAAGAAGCCCAAGCCATAGTGGAAGCTGTGTGCTTTTGGAGGCACTACCTGGCCAGAAAACCATTCACCCTGCTGACTGACAAACATGCAGTTGCTTTTATGTTTAACAGCAAACAGCGGGGAAAATTAAAGAACGACAAGATCCTAAGGTGGAGAACTGAACTGTCCAGCTACAACTACGCGACATGTGCCAATGCATGGCTGGATCGTCTCCAAGTCCTCTACAACAACCTCTGCCAGGCACTACCACTTTGTTAGAGGCCACAAACTCCCCTATTCAGTCAAAGATATCAGGGAGTTAACACGCAACTGCCCAATCTGTGCTTAGTGCAAGACCCAGTTCTATCAGCCGGACAAAACCCAGTACCTATTGGCCAAGGGTTAGCCACGAACAGGACCATGAGCTATAACTCCTGAGGGAACAGAAACATTGAGAGGGAAAATGCCACCATTTGGAGGGCAGTTCTCTTAGCTCTTAAATCAAGAGAACTACACACCTCCTGGTGGCAAAATGCCCTCCCTAACGAGCTCCATGCTACCAGGTCCCTTCTCTGTATGGCCATGAATGCAACACAGCATGAAAGGCTATTTTCCTTCCCAAGAAAGTCCTGGTTGATGAACCCTGGACTGGTGCTGCTCCAAAGGCACATCAGACCCCACAAAACTAGTCGAGAAGGTCCACCTCCTCCACGCCAACCCCCAATATGCTTACGTGTAGTATCAGGATGATCGACAGGACATCGTCTCCATCCAGGACCTGGCGATTGCAGGAGACCCTTCGACCGACCAGCCAATCCCTCCCCCAATAACCCTGACCAACTGACCCCAACTGATTTTGTGCCCTTAACTCCAACTGACCCAAACAGCACCATTGTACCAACCTCTCCCATTAGTCACTGGAGGCACCACCTGTTGCACAAGACACTGGCTGGGAAACTACAGCTGCGCCACAGCAGACCCTGTGACAGTCCCAGCATCAGACGAGACCTCTGGACAGACTGAACCTGTAAGGGACTTTGGAACTGCAATGAACACAAAAACCACACCACCCCGCCAGACTTTGTTTAAAAAAGAGGGGTGAATGTGGTGCTACCACTATGTGTATAGATTGTCTCCGCTCCATCCTCAACATTCATTGGAGCGACTTCATCTCCAACATCAAAGTACTCGAGATGGCAGAGCCCGACAGCATCGAATCCACACTGCTGAAGATCAAACTGCGCTGGGTAGGTCACATATCCAGAATGGAGGACCATCGCCTTCCCAAGATCGTGTAATATGGCGAGCTCTCCACTGGCCACCGAGACAGAGGTGCACCAAAGAAGAGGTACAAGGACTGCCTAAAGAAATCTCTTGGTGCCTGCCACATTGACCACCGCCAGTGGGCTGATATCGCCTCAAACCGTGCATCTTTGCGCCTCACAGTTCGGCGGGCAGCAACCTCCTTTGAAGAAGACCGCAGAGCCCACCTCACTGTCAATAGACAAAGGAGGAAAAACCCAACACCCAACCCCAACCAATCAATTTTCCCTTGCAACTGCTGCAACCGTGTCTGCCTGTCCCGCATCGGACTTGTCAGCCACAAACGAGCCTGCAGCTGACGTGGACATTACCCCTCCATAAATCTTCGTCCGTGAAGCCAAGCCAAAGAATGGGCTGGCCTGCCCCCTGAACCTGTTACTCTTCCCTCCTAGATATCCCCATAAAGCCTGTCATGCCCAAACCCCTCCCTCAATACATGTCTTGGAACCAGGCCAGCAAAATGTAAGCTGTGTTGACACTTTAAGATGTTTAAAGCCTATTATTCATGATTCTGTCTGAATGTGGTTGATTGGTAGTACACAGGTATAGCCTATTGGCATTGATAATCTTTAATGCACAATTGATTTAAATATCACCCAAACAAATTGAACAGAAGCTGTGTGGTTCTTTTTATCCAAGCTCCATGCCTGCTTGCATGTGAAGGTATCTAATATAAAGTTACCTATTTATTTATGTAGTATTTGATGTAGTAAAGTGATAATATTACAAAACTAAAAACACAGGAAAATACAGTAACTGCTGGGGTCCAGTGTAGGTCTAATGTACTTGGATTGCCCTCTAGTGACTACTGGTGCTTAAGATGGCAACATGACTACATTGGGCTCCACTGATAAAAGTTCAAGGGAAGATTCTGGAAAACGTGGACCACTTCCCCTTTGTCAAGCTCTCTTCCCCAACTCGGTGAAGACTGACATCAGCCTTCAAACTACCAGCTAAGCCTTTGATCAATTGAAGTCATAGAAGATAGGAGCAGGAGTAGGTCATTCAACCCTTCGAGCCTGCTCCGCCATTCAACAAGATCATGGCTGATCTTAAAGTTCAGTACCCCGTCCCCGCCTTCTCTCCGTAACCTTTAATACCCTTATACTGAAGAAATATATCTAATTCCCTCTTAAATATATTTAATGAACCTGCCTCTACTGCCCTCTGTGCAATGAATTCCACAGATTCACCACCCTCTGGGCAAAGAAATTCCTCCTCATCTCGGTCCTAAATGGTTTGCCTATTATCCTCAAATCATGGCCCCAGGTTCTGGATTTTCCCATCATTGGAAACATCCCATCTGCATCCATCCTGTCCAGTCCTGCCAGAATTTTAAATGTCTCTATGAGATCCCCTCTCAATCTTCTAAACTCCAGCGAGTACAATCCCAATTTGCGCAATCTTTTCTCATAAGTCATTCCTGCCATTCCAGGTATCAGCCTGGTGAATCGCCTCTGCACTCCCTCCATTGCAAGAACATCCTTCCTTAGATAAGGTGACCAAAGCTGCACACAATACTCCAGGTGCGGTCTCACCAAGGCCCTGTACAGCTGCAGTAAGGTATCCTTGTTCCTATACTCAAACCCTCTTGATATGAAGGCCAACATACCATTTGCCTTTTTAACCGCCTGCTGTACCTGCATGCTCGCCTTCAGAGACTGGTGTACAAGTACCCCTAGGTCTCTCTGCACTTTCCCATCTCTTAATCTATTGCCATTCAAATAGTAATCTGCCCTCTGGTTTGTATTACCAAAGTACAACCTCACATTTTTCCACATTGTAGTGCATTTGCCATGTATTTGCTCAGTCCCTCAATTTATCCAAATCACACTGGAGTTTCCTGACCCCCTCTTCCGTGAACATAACCCCTCCTAGCTTAGTGTCATCTGCAAATTTGGAGATATTACATCCAATCCCCTCATCCAGATCATTAATGTAAATTGTGAACAGCTGGGGTCCCAGTACAGATCCCTGTGGCACCCCACTGGTCACCGCCTGCCACTCAGAAAATGAGCCATTTATCCCAACTCTCTGTCTTCTACCTGCCAGCCAGTTCTCAATCCACATCAATACTTTGCCCCCAATCCCATGAGCCTTGATTTTGTAAGCCAGTCGTTTATGCGGGACCTTATCAAAGGCCTTTTGGAAGTCCAGGTACACCACATCCACTGGCTCTCCCCCATCTATTTTACCATCTCAAAGAATTCCAATAGATTTGTCAAGCACGATTTACCTTTTGTAAATCCATGTTGACTCCGTCCGATCCCTTCTCTGCTAGTCATATGCTCCACTGTTACATCCTTAATAATGGATTCCATCATTTTGCCCACTACTGATGTAAGGCTCACCGACCGATAATTCCCCGCTTTTTCTCTACCCCCCTTTTTAAATAGTGGGGTAACATTAGCTACCCTCCAATCCATGGGTACTGATCCTGAGTCTATCGAGTTCTGGAAAATAATTCTTAAAGCATCTGCTATCTGAATGGCCACTTCCTTGAGTACCCTAGGATGTAGATTATCAAGCCCTTGGGATTTATCTGCCTTCAATCCCATCAATTTCCCCAAGACCATGTCCTTAGAGATACTGATTTCTTTCAGTTCCTCCCTTGCATTAGTCTCTATGTTTCCCAACATCCTTGGGAGGTTATTTGTCCAAATGTACAAACATCATAGTCCACCAGACAGCTGTGATCTTGTCCTTCTGTATGCTTCTGAAACCTAGACTACATTCAACAGGTGCCTCAAGGCACTGGAAAAATTCCACCAACACTGCCTGTGAAAAACTCAGCAAATTCACCGGAATGAGCAGCAAACCCCTCCCCCCTCCCCACAGCCCCCCACCTCCATTCTCAGTCTCCTCCACTCAAAGGAAAATAAATCCAGTCTACCTTGTCTCTCCTTCCAACTGATACACTCCATTCCAAGAAGCTTACTAGTGAATCTCTTCTGCACCCTCTCTAGTGCATCATGCTCATCCTATAGGGTAGAAATCAGAATTGCCCTCCAATGCTCCAGCTATGGTATAACCAATATTTTATAAAGTTCTACCATTGAGGGCAAACATTCTACGATCAATACCCATAAACATACGACTTCCATCCCATCAAATATATTTCTGAAAATTATTCCACAGCTGATTAAGAGGAATTGAAGCGTAATGTTGCTGATGAGAACATTCAGTGACCTCCATGATGTTTGGGACAAAGACACTTTTTTTCCTTTATTTGCTTAATCTTAACTCTGTGCTCTAGTTTTAAATTTGTAATCAAACAATTCACATGTAATTAGAGTGCACATTCCAGATTTTATTCAAGGTAATTTGTATATATTTTGGTATGATCATGTGGAAATTATAGCAGTTTTTATACATAGTTCCCCCATTTCAGGGCATTATAATGTTTGAGACATTTAGGGTTCACAGGTGTTTGAGAGTACACAGGCATGTTTAATTGCTTCATTGGTGCATCTGATTTGTCAGGCATATGTTTGAGGATTTTTCTTCATTATTATAAAAATTCTTCTGTCATCAGCAGTGGAGATCTTCCATGGAATATCAGTCCCTTTGCGATTACTGAGCTCCCCTGTACACTCTCTCTTCCTAATGATGTTCCAAAGAGTTGATTTTGGTAATCCTAAGGTATGGGCAACGTCTCTTACTGTTTTATTCTTATTTTTCAGCCTCATAATGGCTTCTTTAACTTGCATTGGCACAACTCTGGTCCTCATGTTGAAAATGGCAACTACAGACTTCAAAGGTGATAAAAAGCTTAGAAGCCAGCCTAGCTCTCTTATACTTGTACCAATGAAGCAATTAAACATATTTGAGCACTCACAAACACCTGTGAAGCCAAATGTCCTAAACCAATGGTTCTCAACCTTTTTCTTTCCACTCACATACCACTTTAAGTATTCCCTATGCCATAGGTGCTCCGTGATTAGTAAGGAATTGGTTAAGATGGTATATGGGTGGAAAGAAAAAGTTTGAAAAAAACTGTTTTAATTGTACCTAATTGACTTGTTATGTGCACTGTTTCATAACTCCAAAGGAAATGGGCCAATGACAATTTTTCTCTTGCAAAATATTTCAGTAATAATTAGGTCTAGAGCAGTGATTCTCAACTTTCCCTTCCCACCCACATACTACCTTAAGTAATCTCTTACTAATCACAGAGCACTGATAGCATAAGGATTACTTAAAGTGGTATGTGAGTGGAATTAAAAAAGTTGAGAACCACTGTCCTAAACATTATAGTGCCCTGAAAAAGGGTATATTGCAATTTCTATATGGTCAAACTAAAATGTATAGAAATAACCTTGAATAAAATCTTGAATGTGCTCTTTACATGTGAATTGTTTGATTACAAATTTAAATCTGTGAAGCACAGGGAAAAATAAAGGAAAAAAGTGACTTTATCCCACACATTATGGAAGGCACTGTATGCATTTGTATGTATGTATGTACATGTGTGCATGACTGTGTGTTTCGACACATCTATTTGAGTTTATAGATGCATGTGTGTGTATACAATTGGTTGACTAAGAATAGGTTTCAGTGGTGGTTTTCCAGAACTCTAAAACTTGAATAATTAGCAAAGGGGATGATGTGAAAAACTGTCACTTGGGACAGGGTTGGGAAGACCACCAACCACTTGAAGATATAAGTCAGCACTTTCAAAAGAATGGCAAGGATCAAAATGTTGAAGTTATATTACCAGATTCAGTCTATTATTTTGATGCGAATATCCCACAAATCACTGACAATTGTTTTTTTCTATTTCCTCAAAGCACACTAGCCTTAAACAATCCCATGAGATTGAGGATGGCTTGCTTCCATTTCAGTTTTGTGGGTTTTCAAATGGCTAATGAGTCCTTTATGGGAACTGCAGATGTCCAACTGGCAGTCAAGTGGGTATCACTTGTCTTTCTAACAATTCTTGACAGCCCATTGCATTAAATATTTGGTCCATGATTTCTTTTTTCACTTGTAAACATGTTCTCTCATTTTAAGAATGTTATTGTACAATGTTGCCAAAAAGAGTACATCCTTTAATATAAACATTTTTACATTCAGCAAAATAGGCCCTTCAGCCCATCATAACCATTCTGACCAGCATGTAAATGACTATCAATTGAATTTGGTTAATGATTTAATTGATTTGAAGCAAGGCTATGTGACTTTCTTTAAATTGCTCTTTAGATGTATCCCAATAAAGCAAGTTGCTTCAAATCTGGTAAGTATGATTCCCACCATAAACAGTAAATTGAAGTTCTTCAAGAATCAATCTGCTCTTTTATTTTTAAATGCTTTTCATAGATGGTTAACTAAATTTTGGTCAAAACAAATCCACAAAGGCAGCAGTAATTTAAAATGCAAACCATAAAGTTTATTTTCTAAAGTTAAGTAGACATTCAAAATGTAAATGAACACCCTCAATGGTCGATTCACATTTCCAAGCATTGCAATACTTTATAAACTCTCTGCTAAATTTTATTTGGTACTCTTGGATCATGAGTCAAGAATACCTGAACATTTTAAGTAAGTCCAAAACCAAAAGCATAATTTAAAGTATCTGAGAGATAATACAAGCGTGAACAAATACAGGTGTATAGGGGAAACCACTAGTGAATGTAAAATAGCAATGCCTAACTAAAATAGTTTCAAAACTGAATATCTAAGGAAACAAAAGGTTAAATCAGTAAGAATTACCAAAATACTTTCATATCTGTGTGCTTGCAAGATGTTCAAAATTTTTAAAAAATATTTATGATCATCTGTCAATTACTCTTGTGGGCCTTGCCACTGCTTGAACCATCCTGGTTCTGGACACTGGTCTTCCAACTCCATGTTAATATTGGTTCATAACTTCCTCAAGTTTATTTCCTGCCTTGCATTACAGAACTTTTGTTATCTCCTGTGGCTTAATTAGCATGCTTTATGCCTTTTGTTCAGATGCCTGCCTTTCTTCCATTCATGCCTTAATGAATGGCTCAAGCCTGAAATGTTGGTTATGTACTTTTACCTTTGTTTAACCAGCTGAGTTTCTCCAGGATTTTGTGTTTTTACTTCAACCAAGGCGTCGACAGGTTTTTGTGATTTACTTCATCCCTTGGTATATGGAGAATGCTTTGCCTCGTGCTCTATATCCATTTCCATTTGTTGTTTAAGAAATGCACTTTACCTGCTGGTTAAATCTACCTTCACCACCAATTTTCTGCCCTCTCCCTTTAATTTTATCCATTATTCCTGCTTTTCTTGATTGCTTCTGATTTTCCTTTTCAAGGCTCTTTCAGTCTAAAGGCAATTCATGCATGAAGATAAAGCCCTGTGGAAATAATTTTTGGGGTAATCATGTCAGTACTCTATATAATTCTATAAAACATCATGTTAGGGAACTGGAGCTGCAGCTCGATGACTTCACTCTGGCCAGGGAGAGTGAGGCCATCATAGATAAGTGTTATAGCCAGGTGGGTCACACCAGGGCCACGGGAGGAGGATCAGTGGGTTACAGTTAGGAGAGGGAAAGGGAAGAGACAGGTACAAGAGAGGGCCCCTGTGACTGTAGCCCTTAACAATAGGTACTCCTCCTTGAGTACTGTTGCGGGGGGGGGGGGGGGCAGTCAAGCTGGGGTAAGCATCAGTGGCTGTAACTCTGGCACAAGTTCTGCCTCTGTAGCCCAGAAGGATAGAGAAAGGAAGAGGAGGGCAATAGTTAGAGGGGATTCAATGGTTAGAAGGACAGATAGGGGATTCTGTGGACACAATAAAGAAAACCGGATGGTGGTTTGCCTCCCTGGTGCCAGGGTCCAGGATGTAGCTTCTCATGTTCAAGACATCCTAAGGGCGGAAGGAAATAAGCCAGATGTCTTGGTACCAATGACCATAGGGAGGAAGAGTGAAGTGTTCCTACAAAATGAATATAGGGAGTTAGGTAGGGAGCTAAAAAGAAGGACCATAAAGGGAGTAATCTCTGGATTACTTCCTGTGCCACGTGTTAGTGAGGGCAAGAATAGTATCAGGTGGAAGATGAATGTGTGGCTAAAGGGGTAGAGTAAGGGGCAGGAATTCAAGTTCTTGGATCACTGGGACCTTTTTGGGGGGAGGTAGGACCTGTACCAAATGGACGGGTTGCATCTGAATCCCAGAGGGACTAGGATTCTGGTGGGGGCATTTGCTAGGGCTACTCAGGAGGTTTTAAACTAGTATGGTTGGGGGAAGGGAACCAAATAAAGGAGAATATCAAAGAGAAGGTTAGTCTGCAAATAGAGAAGGCTTGTA
The DNA here is from genome assembly GCF_036971445.1 of Narcine bancroftii. NCBI lineage: Eukaryota > Metazoa > Chordata > Chondrichthyes > Torpediniformes > Narcinidae > Narcine > Narcine bancroftii. The sequence continues at coordinate 113,244,684 of NC_091471.1, read as the reverse complement.
GACAAAGTTTAGAGAAAGAAAATGATCAGTGCAGTGATGGAGGGGGGATAACGGTAATAAATAATAGAGTTGACCGTAAAGATAGGGACAAATAGAGGAAAAGATGTGGGAAATCTCTGAAATGCATTTACTTTAATGCCAGGAGTATTGTAAAGAAGGTGGATAGACACTTGGCAGTATGACAATGGTAGCTATTAGTGAGACATGGTTGCAGGACTGGCAGATAAATATTCCAGGATTTCGCTGCTTTAGGTGTGATAGAATTGGAAAGGTAAGGGGTGGGGGGGTGTAGCATTGCTTGTCAGATAAAATTTTACAGTGGTGCTGATGCAAGATAGATTGGAGGGCTGACCAAGGGAAGCGGTATGGGTGGAATTAAAAAATGGAAAAGGAGAAGGGGCATATTATAGACCACCTAGTGGGAAGCGAGAAATAGAGAAGTAGATGTGGAAGGAAATAGCAGAGTTAGTGGGGGATTTGTAAAATCTGTGCAGAATAGTTTTTTGCAATAATATGTTGAGGTACCGACTAGAGAAGGGGCAGTGTTGGACCTACTGTTGGAGAATGGAATAGGGCAGGTGAGTGAGGTGTGTATTGGGGAGCACCAGTGATCATGGTACCATTAGTTTCAATATAATTATGGAAAGGGATAGGTCTGGTCCAAAGATTAAGGTTTTTGAGTGGGGAAAAGCCAGATTTGAAGAGATGAGAATGGATTTGCAGGGTGTGATTTGGGATGATTTGTTTTATGGGAAGGAGGTAGAAGAGAATTGGAGGTCTTTTGAAGGTGAGATTGTGAGGGTGCAGAATCTTTATGTTCCTGTTAGGATAAAAGGCAGGGCCAAAAGTTTGAGAGAGCCATGGTTTTCAAGAGAGATTAGAAATTTGGTTTGAATCAAAAGGGAGGCATACATTAAATATAAGAAACAAGGTATAAACGAGATGTTTGAAAAATACATGGATTGTAAAAAGAAGCTTAAGAAAGAAAATTAGGAAAGTGAAAATTAGGTGGCTATAACGAATAAGGTGAAAATAAATCTGAAGGGTTTTTACAAATATGTAAATAGCAAAAAGAGAGCGAAGGATAAAATTGGTCCCTTGGACAATCAGAGTGGACAACTGTGTGTGGAGCCAAATGAGATGGGGGAGATACTGAGCAAGTTCTTCTCTTCAATATTCACTAGAGGAAAGGATATGGAATCGTGTAGGATAAGGGAAGCAAAAGGGGTAATTATGGAAAATGTAGGGATTAGGAAAGAGGGAGTGCTGGAATTTTTGAGGCATATAAAGCTGGATAAGTCTTTGGGTTCTGATGATATTTTCCCCGGAACTTTGAAATAAGTCAGGGAGAAAATAGCGGAGGCTCTGACAGTGATTTTTCAAAGGTCATTAGAGGGTGGCAATGGTTCCACAGGATTGGCGTATCGCAAAAGTGGCTCCTGTTTTAAAAGTATTCTTAGTGATATATTTAAGTATCTAGAGAGGCAGGGACTGATCAGGAACACTCAACATGGGTTTGTGCAGGAAAGGTCATGTTTGACAAATCTTGTTGAATTTGGAAGGTTGATTATAGTAGAGCAGTAGATGTTGTCTATATGGATTTCAGTAAGGCCTTCAATAAGGTTCCACATGGAAAGTTGGTAAGGAAGGCTCAGGCGCTAGGTATTAATTTTGAGATAGTCAACTGGGTTCAACAGTGGCTAGAAGGTAGATGCCAGAGAGTCATGTTGGATAACAGTCTGTCAGGATTGAGGCTGGTGACAAGCAGCATGCTTCAGGGATCAGTGTTGGGTCCCTTGTTGTTTGTCATTTACATTATTGATTTGGATGATGGAGTAGTAAATTGGGTTAGTAAATATGTGGACGATACAAAAATTGGGGGAGTTGTGGATAATAAAGATAGTTTTTGGAGACTGCAGAAGGATTTGGACTGTTTAGAAGAGTGGGATGAAAGATGGCAGATGGAGTTTAATACTGATAAGTGTGGAGTGCTTCATTCTGGGAAAAATAATCAAAACAGGACATATGCAGTGAAGGGGAGGGCATTGCGGAATGCAGAGGAACAAAAAGATCTTGGAATAACAGTTCATCGTTCTTTGAAAGTGGATTCTCATGTAGATAAGGTGGTAAAGAAGGCTTTTGGTATGCTGGCCTTTATAAATCAAAGTATAAAATATAACAGTTGGAAAGTGTTGTTGAGACTACTCAAGACATTGGTGAGACCAAATTTGGAATACTGTGTGCAGTTCTGGTCCCCAAATTATAGGACGGATATCAATGAGGTAGAGAGGGTGCAGAGATTTACTAAAATGTTGACTGGATTGCAGTATCTAGAATACAAAGAAAGATTGAGTAGACTGGGGTTTTATTCATTGGAGCATAGAAGGTTGAGGGGGGATTTGATAGAGGTATTTAAAATGATGAGGGGGATAGATAGAGTAGATGTGAATAGGCTCTTCCCCTGAGGGTAGGTGAGACTGAAATGAGAGGTCATAAGTTAAGGATTAGGGGGGAAAAAGTTTAGAAGTAACATGAGAGAGAACTTACAGAAGAGGTGGTTGAAGCAAGGTCAATTTTGTCATTTAAGGAAAAGTTGGATAAGTATATGGATGTGAGGGAATTAGAGGGTTATGAGCAGAGTGCAGGTAAGTGGGACAAGAGATCACTTAAATCGGTATGGACTAGTGGGGCCAAGATGGCCTGTTTCTGTACTGTAATTGCTATATGGTTACTTCATGAACAAAAATAGTGCAATGAAAATTAATAAGATGCAACTCAGAATTTGGTTGATCAATATTTACATGAGTGTTTCTTCTTTTGAAGTCGTAAGTTTTATTCCTATTGCTGCCTGCAAGTTGGCCCAGAATAGTCTCTGTTTGCTTTTGTCTTTAGGCCATTCGAGGTAAGTCTTCTTTGCCATCAGTGATTTTAGTTTATAATATTTGGATGGGATCATAAATTGAGGGATTGGCTCCAAAACAACCAGGATCAAGTTATCAGATTGTTCACTCAATACCTGGTGCTGGGCAAAATAAAGTTCATAGTGGCACCATTCACTTTGAACAAAGTTGGGTGATAAAACAAATATTGATTTGTAACTCTTCTCGATACAAGTGATTATGTTTTCAATAATGCCTTTGCCAGGAATAAAATGTCTTTCATGAAGACAGATCCGGAATGGGTTTTCTCTCTCTTCCAGATTTGGCAACAACTGTTCCTTTACCCACCTAGAGTCATGCTGACTATAGGACACAAAAGCATGATAGGTCAAATTCTCATTTAATTGGAGGATGTCAGTCATCATCACTCTTCGTCTCATCTGGGTCCATTGATAAATCATCCTCAAATACCAAGGCAAGTCCAAAAAATGACATGTCAATCCCATTATAGCTGCTAATGCAATCATGCTCCCTAATATAATCATCAACAAGAGACCTGTATTGCACATCACTTCTGATAAATGGAAATCCTTCAATAGAGTTCCTCTAAGCTTCTCTGGGTAAATACACTGATATGACTCTGGCCACCCCAACAAATCTATCTGGGTGTTTTCCTTCATCCTGCTAAAGTCTCTCAAATGACAGGTACATGAAAATGGATTAAAGGCAGCATTCAGCCTGGTCAGTCTTGGACAGGTTTGAAGGAAACTACTAGAAGGTTCATGATAGGAGTTTTCCTCAACAAACAAAATCTCAAGATTTCTAAAGTTATTGCATTCAGGCAGTCTTACCAGTTTATTAGAGCCAAGGTATAATTCCTTCATCATTTCCAGATTGTTTATCCTTTTGGGCACAATATTAATATTATTTTTTTCCATGTCAAGGATTTCTATGTTACTGGGTAAACAAGAAAAAACTGCATCTGTCAGTCTATTTGAGGACAGGTTCAGAATTTTCAAACTATTGGTCCAAAGACAATTTGTTTTCTCATTAAGAGTAAGATGGTTTTGACTTACATCTAGATGTACAAGGGATTTCATATATTGAGTCATAGAGCTCACTTTATAAAAATGAAGCAACATGTTTTGCTGTAAAATAAGAGTCTCCAACAAATTCAGGAAATGGCAATCTTGAAAAAAAAAATCACTGGTCATTGAATTATTTGTAAAATCAATGAACTTATAGTAGTTTCCTTGCTCTGGACAAGTCATGAATATCAAATCTGAATTGGAAATGGTTAGATTTACAACCTTTATTTTAGCGAAGAAATTATATATAATAGATTGAGTGAAGTAGAACACAATGATTCTTAATTCTCTGATACTCAACGACTCTAGTACTCGGTCTGAATACTGAAACACAGCAGATCTTATATCACTTAATGTAATCTTTGTAATACTTAGATTTTTAATCTTTGTATCCCAGATAGGCTGTATGATGCCCATGATATCTTGCCAAGTCATGGTTAAATTTTCTAACAACAAATTACTGACCCTTGAGAAATTTCCTAGTGCTTTAAAACCAATAATGTAATTGCTGCATTCTTCGTAGCATTCAATGTTTGATAATTTTAAAGTATTAGAAGACATGAAAGCATCACGTAAAATCATTGTAAATAAACTTGATGAGCCAGCAGATGGCAAAACAAGGTGAAGCTTTTTAGTTCTCAAAACCAGTAAAGTACCTGGATCGTACTCTGACAAACTTTCTAATCCAATTGAAACTTCTTGCAACTGCTTCCTTGATATCTCTTTCAGATCGCTTCTCTGTAAGTTCATTGCTTCCTTACTGCCTAGTCCTAAATATTCCAGGTTTTTCAAGAACCTAAATACTATCCCAAGTGTAAGGCTAAGAAAACGATTATAAGAAATATCCAAATATTTGAGAGATGTAACATTATGTAAAAATTGGCATTCAATATTTAAAAGTTCATTCTTGGAGAGATCTAAACACTCAAGCTTTTGATTTGACCTGAAGGATGCATTCGCTATGTTTTTTATTCTGTTAATGGACAAGTTCAAACTTCTCAACCTGTGAAGAGAAGCAAAATCCTGGATATGAATCTCATTGATCCTGTTTTGTGATAAATCCAGTATTTCTGTCTGGTTAGGTAAGTTGCTTGGGACTGCCATTAGTGAGGAGGATGAATTGTTTATTGCAATGTTGTTCTCAGCAGGAAAACACAAACTGTAGCCAGTTTTAAAAATAAACATCCAAGCGACGAAGAAAGGAATGAAGGCCATACTGGGTTATTTTCCTACAGTCTTTCTTTCCCACAATGAAACCTTGTTTTTTAAATGAAATTCATTTAAAACAGCTGAAAGAAAAAACAAAAGGAAAACAATATCAGTAGTATGAATTACGCAAGCTGAAATGAAAACAGTCTCAACAAGTACACATTCAAGTGACAATCACAAGTTACACAGTAGCTAAATAAAACACATCTACAATAATAAGGGCTTTGCATGTTTTAACTAGACACAAATGTTTAAAAAGGGTGATAGAATTTAATTGTAAAATATGGTGAAAAATTGTGGTGGTAATAATAATGCAAAATTTAGGAGACTTAAACCTTTAATGGGTACATTAACAATTCGATTTTAAAAGACATTGCATCTTTTAATTTCTTTGATATCACAAACATTCCTAGGGCTACCTGTTTTCTATAAAACTCCATTAATCTAGCATGTTTGGAACTTCAGTCCTGCATATTTTCTGGAGTAATGGATGTTTTTCCATTTAGTACTCTAATGCTCTTATAGTTCACCTTTTTAGGATGTCACACAATAGAACAATTAATTTTTCAATGATTGGAGTTAGGGTAAATGGATTGCAGTACTCAATGATCTTAATGCCAAACCATCATCATTTCCAAATGGTCATACAGTAGTTTATCAAAGTTTGACTGTGTATTTGCTTTTCAGATAATTTTTAAGGGAAGAACAGTTTAGAAGGCAACAACATTTGCAGGGCACTCATTTCATGAATTCCCTGCAATACATTATGTGTGTATTCATCCACCCTAATTAATGGACCAGGTTTTTTTCAGGTTTGGCACTTCTCATGATGTGATTTAGTGTTTGTGGGGGAGGTGGGGTATACAATTCCTGAAAGCACTGTTCAAGCAGGGAAGTTCAACATGTGGACATGCCAAAGTTAATGCAAAGAAATCTTCATGCTTTCCAAGTTCGAGGCAATGACTATCTCCATCCAGGAGAGAATCCCTTAACATCAACATCTTGCAAGGTCACCTTTGAACACAAATTTAACAGGGATGACTACAGTATAAGGAGGCTACAGGAAAAGTTGAGCTACTGGTGACAAGTAACTTACCTCCTAACACACCAAAGCATTTCCACCATATACAAGGCACACACGAGTAGTGATGAAATCCACATGAGTCTGAATGAGTGCAGTCTCAATAACATTGAGGATCCTAATGTGAATGGCATAATTGGAGTTGAAATGGAGATTTGGGGGGAAGAATTATTAAGTGCCATTTATGAATGGCCATTGATTGTAAGCTAGACAGCAACCCAACTCAATGATATCTACTCATTTGAATAATTTGCAGCCATCCAACATTAAACACTAATGCCAATATTGAAAGGGTCAAGTAAATAATTGGCCTGTTATACTTATAGCCATGCTTTGTTACTTCAAAATGTTAGAGCAAGGATTTGAAATTGATCTGTGAAGCAGTGACACATGGCACAGGAAATAGAACAGAACAGGAATAGAACAGGCTCCACATTTTTTCAGATGCTGCATTTTATATCATTTAGAATAAGAACATATTATAATACTCAGCCTTTCTTCTTCTCTTTGACTGATCCCATAATCTTTTCTGATTTTCAAGCTGAAGATGGTATAGGAATGCACCTGTACCTCACCCATTCCTTCTTTCCTCCTTACATCACAACATGGGCATCTGTCTTCTCAAGAACCAAAGCCCAGGTGGATGCAAACTGAATAGTGGCCAGATATGATTGTGAGCGCTGCTGTGTGAATGATACTGATGCAAAGTCCACAGACTATTCAACAGACTTTAATTAGCTTAAACGTGCACCAGTCTTAGCATCTTTGCTGGTTCAACGTGTCTGATTGTCCCCTGAAGGGGCTGGCTCGAGTCTTCATACGGGCCGGTGATTTACAGCCAGCAAGTGGGGCCAACCTCCCAGGGTACAGTGGTTGCCAGCTGCAGAAGGATGGTAGGAGTGCAGCCAGTGTATAGTTATATCACCACATTCACCCACTTCTTAAAATGAGTCCTCAGGGGTGCGGGTGCAGGGGGCGGTGCCATCAGTACTGAGTAGTATCTACAAGTTCAGGCAGTCCGGTGGTTGTTTGTGCCTCTGGGATCATTGCAGGACAGGATCCTGGTCAATGGTCAGTAGGGGCAGAGCTGCCCGAGGGTCAACTGGGATGGGTGGCCGGTGGTGTGGGTAGGATGGTGTCTGGCAGAGAGGGGGTGTAGGTGTGGGACAGGTCAGCAGGGTGTGGGGCCTTCTGGAGAGGGGGTCAGCTCCAAGGGAATCCTGGATGGGCCAGGGGTGCCCAGGGTGAGAAGGCTGTACCCCTGCTCATGCCATGTCCTTGGTCAAGACGGTGTCCTCACATCCATTGGGGTAACTGACATAGACATAATTTGGGTTTGGATGGAGGAGGTACACCTGCTCGACCAGGGGGGTCAGATTTGTGGGTCCTCATGTGCTTACGGAGGAGTTCTGGTCCTGGGGACATCAGCCACGCTGGCAGGGAGATGCCAGTCACTGATTTCCTAGGAAAGGAAAAAAAGTGTTTGTGAGGGGTCTGATTGGTAGCCATGCACAAGAGCGACCATATGGAGTGGTGTGCCTTGGGGAAGCCTCTTGCCAATAGTTGATGGACCAGCCTTTCGACCTCAGGGCCAGGAGGACTGTCTTCCAGATCACCTCGTTTTCACACTCCACTTGCCCTTTGCCCCTAGAGTTGTTGCTAGTCATGCAACTAGCTGCAATGCCTCCAACTGTCAGGTATTTGTGCAGCTGCTCACTCATGAAGCCGGACCCCCAGTCACTGTGGATGAATGCTGGGTATCCGAACATGGTGAAGATCTGCACTAGTGCCTTGATAATGGAGGCAGTGGAAATGTCAGGGCAAAGGATGGCGAAGGGAAAACAGGAGTATTTGCCTATGATCGAGAAGAAATAGACGTTCTTATTTGTGGAAGGCAGTGGTTCCTTGAAGCCAACGCTGAATCACTCAAAGGGACTAGTGGCCTTCACTACATGGGCCTGTGATGGGCGGAAGAAGCGTGGTTTGGTCTCTGCACAGACCCTGCAGGACTCAGTCATGGTCTGGACTTCTTGGACAGTGAAGGGGATGTTCCAAGACTTAATGAAGTGGTACAGGTGTGTGATGCCCAGGTGGCAAAGGGTGTCATGCAGTGCCTGAAGCTGTTTGAACTATGCACTGGTACAGGTCCAGCACAGGGCATCGGGGGAGTTATTTAGCTTCCCTGGCCTATAATGGATGTTGTAGCTGAAAGTGGCCAGCTCAACTCTCTATCAAACAGGCACGGTTTTGCATGCATACGTGTTGACCAAGTCATCCAGTCAGTGAGTTGGGATGGTCGGGGGTTTGGTGGTCCATGATGGTGGTGCCCAGGAGACGCACATGGCGTTGGCATGGTCGGGCGACTTGACCGGAAGTGACATTGTTGCAGGACGACCATCGCTGGTTCGAAATCCGTGCAGTCTCAGATAGCCTGGAAAACAGCTTGGTGCGAAGTACCATGAGTCTCTTCTGGTTAGAGTTGATGACCTCAGACGTGCATGGATGATCGTCTCGATTGCATGCTTCCAGATCTCGAAGTAAGCTGGAGCGTCTGGGTGTTCAGAGTCAATATCCAGCCTCTTGATGATGAGGAACTTCTCCATGGTCCTTTTAATTTTAAGCTAATTAAATTATGATCGCTGCTGTGCGAATGATTCTGACACAAAGTCCACAGACTGTGCAACAGGCTTTAATTAGCTTAAGCTTTGAACACATCTTAGTATCTTTGCTGGCTCCACGTGTCTGACTGTCCCCCGAAGGGCCCAGCTCGAGTCTTTATTCGGGCCAGTGATTGACAGCCGGCAGGTGGGGCCAGCCTCCCAGGTTGCCTACCTGCAGGAACCGTGGTTTCCCCCTGCAGTGGGCTGGTAGGAGTGCAGCCAGTGTAGTGGCTGTGCAAAGTGAGAGAAGTGATAGCTGGGGCAGTGGCTATGATCGTTGAGTGCTCTTTGGCCACAGGGGAGGTGCCAGAGTATTGGAGAATAGCAAATATAGTCCCATTGTTCAATAAGGAAAATCCTAGGAATTATATACTAGTGCAGTGCAGCTGAAGCTCACCGGAGTGCTGTTCTGGAACCTCACGTGGCTGCTCCGGCACCTCATCACTCCAAGAAGTGTCGTTTTCTACCCCCAACTCTCCTGCTGAACACTATTCTGGACATACAAGGTACCTGATTCTTCCTTGACCAGTCATCCTCCTTTTTGTCCTACCGTTAGCTCTCAATTATACAATGCCAAATACAACATTGTGGCCACCAAGACCAATGGTCGCCATTTTTGGTGAGCTCCAGCACCTGAAAAATTAGCACTGCACCACTGGTCTTATGTCAGTGGTGTGAAAACTACTAGAGAGGATTCTTAAGGATAGGATCTATGAACATTTGGAGAAGTACAGTCTATTCAAGGATAGTCAGCATGGCTTTGTGAAGGGAAATCATGCCTCAAGAGCCTAATTGAGTTTTTTGAGGAGGTAACAAAAGAAATTGAAGAGTTGTAGATGTGGTCCATATGGATTTTAGTACGGCATTTGACAAGGTCCCCCATGAGAGACTCATTCAGAAAGTCATGGGGCATGGGATTCATAGAACCTTGGTTGGGTGGACAAAAAAATAGCTTGCATGTAGAAAGCAGAGAAGAGTAGTGGAAGGAATATATTCTGCCTGGAGGTCAGTGACGAGTGGAGTTCCACAAGGATCTGTTCTGGAACCTCTGCACTAAATGAAGAGGCAGAAAGATGGGTCAGTAAGTTTGTGGATGAAATGAAGGTTAGATGAGTTCCGGATGGTGCTGAAGTTTGTCGTGAGTTACAAAAGGATATACATAGGATGCAGAGTTGGGTGGAATAGTGGCAGATGGAGTTCAATCCAGATAAGTGTGAGGTGATGCATTTTGGAAGGATAAACCAGAAGGCTGAGTTCAGGGTTAATGTTCAGTTACTTAAGAGAGTAAATAGAGGGACCTTGGAGTCCTAATTCATACATCTCTCAAGGTTACCACACAGGATGATAGGATAATTAAGAAGGCCTATGGGACGTTGGGTTTCATTAATAGGGGGATTGAGTTCAAGAGACAAGAAGTCATGTTGCAGCCCTACAAATCTCTGGTGAGACCACACTTAGAGTATTGTGTTCAGTCCTTGTAACATCATCATAGGAAGGATGTGGAAGCAATGGAGAGGGTGCAGAGGAGATTCACCTGGATGTTGCCTGGATTTCAAAATACGTCTTATGAGGCAAGGTTAGCAGAGCTGGGACTTTTCTCTTTGGAATGTAGAAGGATGAGAAGATTATGAGAGGCATAGATAGGGTGGGCAGCCATCATCTATTTCCCAGGGCATGAATAGCAAACACCAGAGGACATATGTACAAAGTTAAGGGAGGTAAGTTTAAGGGAGATATGGAAATAGGTAGACTTAGTCCCAACACAAATGTTGCCAAAAATTCATTTTGGGTCAAACTTGATATTAAGGTTGTGAAAAGTCCAGTTTTACCTCAGAGAGTTCAAGGGAGAGAGACTGAGTAAATGGCAAGATTATAGCAAAGACCAAATTCAATGGTTTTGGTCTTCCCAGGGTTAATTTCAATAGTCAATAGAAACTACAATATCTGGAAGAAATCCATGTAAACACGTGGAGACCTCTCCTGACAGAGAGCGCCAGATTAAAACCCAGGTGGCTGCCGCTATAATAGCATTACACCAACTGCTACACTAACCATGCTGCCATCGTCTGATTAGTTGTACATAGAAACTGGCTGTAATGAATATCATGGATCTCCCTTGCCTGATAAACAGTCTGATATCAGAGTCAAATATATTTAGCAACATAAAGATATATAACTCATCTATTTTTGAGAAGAGCATGAAACCTGAGGGAACAAGAGCAGCATTTTCATAATTCTTCAAAAGGGAAAAGTTAATAAGGCAGTTATGGAAGAATATACGATACTTATCTTTGCAGAACCTGATTGCCCCATCAAACCTTTACCAAACAATGAATGGGTGTTGTCTGGACTTAGAATTTAAAAAAGGGAAATGGGTGCCATTGTGAACATATGACATAAAAAGGCAGTGGAATCAGATTCAACACAAATGGAAATTTAGTTCTTACCTTAGCTTTCCCACAACCCTGAAATTTATCCTCTCAATGCATGTGGTTACCTGTTACAGCATGGGACTTCCCAGATATTCATTACAGTTAGCTTGTATGTACAACTAATCAGGCAATGGCAGAATGGTCAACATAGCGGTTAACGCAATGTTAGTATATCGTCAGAGACCCAGGTTCAAACCTGGCGCTGTCTGTCAGGAGTTTATACATTCCACCCATGTCTACGTGGATTTCTTCTAGGTGCTCTGGTTTCCTCCCAGCTTTCAAAATGTTCGGGGGTTTTGGTTAATTGGAATATTTAGATGGCACAAGTTCTTGAGCCAAAAGGGTCTGGAGCTGTGATGTATATCTATTTTTTATTAAAATTTTTTAAAAACTACAGACATTTTTTCCATTAAAAATTGTGCTGCACACTTAAGCAATTTGATATTAACAAAGAACATTAAGTAAATTTTTAAAAAATAGAAAGTGCTGGGAATGAGCTGGAGAGAGTCTCTGTAGTAAAGGCTCAATGCTCACCAGAGATAAGAGTACTTAATGGTGAAGTGTAGGCCCTTCTACTTACCCAGGGAATTCACAGCCACTCTAATCCTCCTTCTGCAAATTATGGGGAAGCATTGAATGAACGTTATGGGACAACCTACAAAGCCCAGGCAACTCACCCTGATTGGCTGTATGATTTTTGCCAATCACTTCAATCACGTCAGCTTAAAAACACATTCCAACATGTCAACTTTGCAACCAGGGCAGAGAATACCTTGGATCTGGGCTACACAAATGTGCCTGGAGCATACAAGGCTGTCCCCCAACCCTAGCATGGATAATCAGACCACCTAGCCATCCTGATAATCCCAACATACAGACCACTTGTAAAACAAGTCAAACCATTTCACAGGGAGATCAGGACCAGGCCAGAGGAAGCACTGAAGGATTGCTTTAAAACCATGGACTGAGTGCATTCAGGGAAGTGGCCACCTGCAACAATCATGTAAACATCAACGAGTACCTTGAGCATAGTGACTAGCTATATTATCTAGTCATACATACAGTAGGTCACTTGACCTATTCTGGACATGGATCTCTTCACATGTCAGGAAGGTGCAATAGCGATTGTACTTCCTGAGAAGACTGAGGTGGCCACGGCCACCATACCATCAACTTTCTCTCAGAGCTCTATCAGGAGTAGCCAAGCTGGTTGCTGCAGAGCATTGAATTGGAGATCAATCCACAGGTCTATAAAAGTGACAGAGAGCATCTCTGGAGTTACCCTCCACCTTCTCACTCTCCCCCCCCCCCACCCCGATGTGATCTATCGGCATCACAAAATCGTTGAGAACCCCTACCACCAAGCATTCATCATGTTTTAGCTACTCCCATCAGGAAGGAGATCCAGGAGTATCAGAGCTAGGATCATCAGGCTAAGAAACCGCTCTTTTAGGCAGTGAGACTGCTGAATGATTGAATGAACTGTTCATACAAATCCTCGAAGACTTCACTATCTATTAGAACAATATTTATTTATTTTAAATTATTTATATATATATATGTATACACACACTGTACATACATATTACACATTCATTGTATGCCTGCATATGTGTTATATCTGTATTTCTGTTTGCATATTTTTGTACCGAGGACTAGAGAATACTATTTTGTTGGGCTGGACTTGTACAATCGGATAATAACCTTGAACTTGAAGCAAAGGTATCGAGGTCATGGCGATCAAATGCTACACAGCCAGGCCAAATCAAAAACCATGGCTTGATGTGGAGGATTGTGCATTGCTCAAAGCTCATGACACTGCTTTTAGGATAGAGACAAGAGGGTATGAAGACACCTGTATGATACAGGCAAAACAAGCTGCATTTGTCAGGATATTCAAATAATAACTGATGATCTTGCAGGTCTACAGCAGTGATGCCTTCCTTTCTGACACGTTGAATACCTTCTAAACAATAAGATATCAAATAAAGCCTTATCTTCCTTGAAGAACCAGCACCCTGCATAGCCACGGCTGAGGTGAGGAAGCTTTTTCCAGGGTGAACACACACAAAGCAACAGGCTCATATAACATATCTGGTCAGGTGCTGAAGGTCTGTGTGGCCAGCTGACAAAGGTCATAATGCACATCTACAACATCTCACTGCAGCAGTCTATTGTCCCTATAGGTTTCAAGGCAGCCACCATTATCTCAGTGCCAAAGAAAGTGACAAAAACTAGACTAAATGAAAGATACCCTTTGTGATAGTATGGGATCCTATATAAATATATTTGTATAGATTTTCGTATAGCAATAGTGATTGGCTGAGAGCCATAGCCACACCTACTGGCAGGACATAAAAGGCTACTCCTAACCAGACCCAGGTCAGTCTGGACTGGTTGACCTCGATGTACTACGCTCCAGTCTTTTGTTAATAAAAGCCTTGGTTTGAGTCAACAAGTCTTTGAGTCATTCGATGTGCTTATGAAGTGCTTTGAGCAGTTGGTGATGGGACACATCAAAATGCACCTTCCAGTGACATTAGACCTTTTCCAGTTTGCCTACTGTCCAAATCATTCTAAAGATGATGCCTTGGCTCACCACTGCATAATGTGATCATATCTCAAAAGCTGGTGGATAAACTGTCCTTACTGGCTCTCAACACCCCTCTCTGCAACTGGATCCTGGACTTCTTGTTGGAAAGACCATAGTCTGTCTGGGTTGGCAGTAGGACCTCATCACATTGATCACCAGCACATCTCAGGGCTGGATGTTCAGCTCGCTGTTGTTCATGCTGTTGACTCACAACTGCACTGCCAGATTCAGTTCCAACAAAATCATCAAATATGTGGGTGATACAATAGTAGTTAGTCTCATCAGCATCAATGAGTTGCATTATATAGAGGCTGTTGAAAGACTTTTATAATGGTGCAAGAACAACAATTGGAGTCTCAACGTGGACAAAAAAAAGGAGATGATTGTGGATTTCAGGAGGATAAATGTTGACCATTCCCTACTACACATTAACAGTTCCGTCATCCCACCAATGGCGTGAAGCAAGGCTGCGTTCTTGCACCAACCCTCTTTTCAATCTTCTTCAGCATGATGCTGAAACAAGCCATGAAAGACCTCAACAATGAAGACGCTGTTTACATCCGGTACCGCACGGATGGCAGTCTCTTCAATCTGAGGCGCCTGCAAGCTAACACCAAGACGCGAGAAACTTGTCCGTGAACTACTCTTTGCAGACGATGCCACTGAAGAGTCAGTTCTTCAGTGCTTGACGTCCTGTTTTGCGGAAACTGCCAAAATGTTTGGCCTGGAAGTCAGCCTGAAGAAAACTGAGGTCCTCCATCAGCCAGCTCCTCACCATGACTACCAGCCCCCCCACATCTCCATCGGGCACACAAAACTCAAAACGATCAACCAGTTTACCTATCTCGGCTGCATCATTTCATCGGATGTTAGGATCGACAACGAGATAGACAACAGACTCGCCAAGGCAAATAGCGCCTTTGGAAGACTACTCAAGAGTCTGGAAAAACAACCAACTGAAAAACCTCACAAAGATTAGCGTATACAGAGCCGTTGTTATACGCACACTCCTGTTCGGCTCCCAACCATGGGTGCTCTACCGGCATCACCTATGGCTCCTAGATCGCTTCCACCAGCATTGTCTCCGCTCCATCCTCAACATTCATTGGAGCGACTTCATCTCCAACATCGAAGTACTCGAGATGGCAGAGGCCGACAGCATCGAATCCACACTGCTGAAGATCCAACTGCGCTGGGTCGGTCACGTCTCCAGAATGGAGGACCATCGCCTTCCCAAGATCGTGTTATATGGCGAGCTCTCCACTGGCCACCGTGACAGAGGTGTACCAAAGAAGAGGTACAAGGATTGCCTAAAGAAATCTCTTGGTGCCTGCTACATTGACCACTGCCAGTGGGCTGATATCGCCTCAAACTGTGCATCTTGGCGCCTCATAGTTCGGCGGGCAGCAACCTCCTTTGAAGAAGACCGCAGAGCCCACCTCACTGACAAAAGACAAAGGAGGAAAAGCCCAACACCCAACCCCAACCAACCAATTTTCCCTTGCAACCGCTGCAACCGTGTCTGCCTGTCCCGCATCGGACTTGTCAACCACAAACGAGCCTGCAGCTGACATGGTCATTACCCCTCCATAAATCTTCGTCCGCGAAGCCAAGCCAAAGAAAGAAAAGAAGAAGAAAGAAAAAGATTCTCAGTTATATTGGGGTAGAGGGGTTGGGGAGGTGAGGTGGGGGGGGGGGTACAGACTGTTGAAAGGGATTATATTGTTTCTTTGCATTTTTATGAGTCTATCAAATTCAAAATTTAAATATTTTTTAAAAAGTTCCATTGTGAAAAGAGTGGAGAGCACAAAGTTCTTTGGCTTGCATATAAGAGACAACCTATCCTGAACTCATATCTCCTCATTAGTCAGGAATGTGTAGCAGGGCCCACACTTCCTAAGGAAGCTGAGGAGGCCAAAACTACTAGCCCCCATCTTGACAATCTTTTACAGGGAGCACAATTGAGAGTGTCCT
The DNA here is from genome assembly GCF_036971445.1 of Narcine bancroftii. Taxonomy (NCBI): domain Eukaryota; kingdom Metazoa; phylum Chordata; class Chondrichthyes; order Torpediniformes; family Narcinidae; genus Narcine; species Narcine bancroftii. The sequence continues at coordinate 113,228,768 of NC_091471.1, read as the reverse complement.
GTCTGGCTGCTGTTATAGTAGCTGCAAAGCATCAGACCAGAAATCTAAACAGAGGATCATTAAAACAGCCGAGAGGATCACTGGGGTCTCCCTTTCCTCTAGAGATAACATTTACTAGGAGGGTCGTCCAAATAGGGTTAAAGGAATTATAGAAGACTCTTAGCATCCAGTGCACAAATATCTTCAACCCACTACCATGAAGAAAATTATACAGGACCATCAAAATCAAGTCTCGCACAGGCTGTGAGACTGATGAACAGCATTCTGAAACGATGACAATCATCCAAATATTTATATATATTTATTTTGATTATTTATGCAATCTTTTGTGTTTTTATTTATAAACCAGGGTCTGGAGAAACCTTGTTTTGTCAGGTTATATATGTATAGGAGTTGATAATAAACTTGACCTTAAGAATCAACGTGCCAAGTTACCTCCAATTTTTATATACTCTAATTTTTTGAGAACTCAGCTTGATTGAGTAGTTTCTCCCCTTCCCAATTTCTCTTGAGAAGTGGTAATGAGTCATCTGCTTGAATTGCTGTGGTCCTTCCAGTGAAGGCATTCCCAAAGGGCTGTTTTGTAGGTACTTTCACCATTTGGACATAAATATGAAGGAATCGTAATGCTTTTCAAGATTAGGATGATGTGTGGTTTGGAGGACATTGGAGATTATTTTCCCATGGATTTGCTTCCTTTATTCTTCATGGTCAGAAAGATGGTGATGGTGGGAAAGAATATTCATGGCGATTGATGGGCTACTTTGACTTGGATGGCATCAAGCTTTTCATGGAGTTGCATTCATTCAGACAAGAGGGAAATATTCCATCTATACTGATGGAAATAATCTGGTATGTCAAGTCATAAGTCACTGTTGCTGTATATGCAGTCTCTAACTTGCTCTTGTAGCCACAAATATTTACGTGACTGCCACACTTGAGTTACCAGTCAATGGTAAGACTCAGGTAGCAGTAAATGGATTTTTTTTAACATATGCAAAATAATTAAATAACTTTTTTTAAATAATGTGGAAAATTTACTTTGAAAATTAACTCAGTCTTAACAAAATGTTGAAGAATATTTCAGAAAATGTCTTGTTAAAACATTTAACTTCTGTTCATATATTCCATTTTAAAAAACCAATAAATTATTTACTGTAATTATTTTACAACCTTACTACAGATGTTCAAAAAGGGAAGAACTCAAAATAAATGGCAACTTTGCTAAAAATGTAAAATAACTTCCTTTTTCTCAAAAGATTAATTTCACCCAGCAACTCAAATGCTGGAAATCTGCCCAAATACAAGAAGGAAACAAAATGAATACTCGGTGTGTTAACTTTATAGATGTATTCATTTTAAAATTTGAGGATTATTTATGCCTTGGATATAACAATCAGTATATGAAGAAAATCTACTTTTTAAATTACTGCTACCATATTCCTGCCTCCATTTGGAGGTCACAGGGTGTGCAGATAACTATGTGCAAGTAAATTATAAAATAGTTCTTTCATAAAATGATGATAGGAAAGTTAATATTTTGAATGATAACATCCTTCATCTGAAATTCAAATGCATGGTATAGCAGTTAGAGCAATGCTGTTACAACGCCCAGCAATCCGGACTGGGGTTCAAATTCCACGCTGCCTGCAATAAGTTTGTATGTTCTCCCCGTATATGAATAGGTTTGTCCCGGAGGCTCTGGTTTCCTCCCATTGTTTGAAGCGTACCAGGGGTGTAGGTTAATTGGGTGGCCTATTACTGTGCTGTATGTCTAAATTAAAATATAAATGTAAAAAAAATTATGAGCTAAGTGAATAGCAATGAAGCAATAAACAGAAGTTATTTAATCAAAGACAGTTGTGAATAATCTCTTAAAAGCATTCTGAAGTCAAAGAAACATGATATAGCAATTAATTTACACAGGGTGAAGAATCACATAGAACAATTAAATAAATTATGTTGATTCAGAGAAAATGCTGGCTATGCTCCCCTTCAAATATTACAACGGGATCTTTGAAATTGTTTTTTCATCAAACATATTCCCTCCGCCATCAGATCAGATGGGAATATTTGCTCAATTCCAATGACAATTTTTCAGATATTGAAGCAGCCTCTGCCTGTATAAATTAAAACTGCACAATTTGTGCCACACAAGTCCCAGATAAAAAACCTCCCACAACAGTGAGAATTAGAGTTGACCAAAAAGTTAATTGAAAATACAGGATTCAGGAAGAAAGGATGCAGTAATTTTGGAAAGTTCCAATAAATGGGAACTAGCAAAGTAATAAAACTCTAAATTATGCTTTCACTGCTACCCCTGGGCCATTTACTTTGTAGACCCGTAGGGGAAGACTGGAGATTGCTAACAAGCTGTGGTAAACCACTGTTGGTATATTTGACAGTCTGGGCACACCCATTGGCCACTTTACCTGTGGCTCCTCCCATAGACTTCTGAATAAAGGTGACTGTTCCACAGCCCCCTCCCCAGTTCAGAACAGTCGACTAGCATGGATGTGAATCCATTCTATTGTGAATAAAAGCCTATCAGTTTTACATTATTTCTAGTCTTTTGGAAGTATTGATAGTGCATCAATTTTATTCACAATAAATTTTGACACTGGAGATTATCCTAAAACCGGAGAAGTTAGAAATGGACCTCAATCACCTGAAGCCTCCACTAACTTTGAATTCTGGATGCGTTGCTTTGAAGTGTTCTTGCCGGCATCATCTGCCATCATTTGATCAGAGAACGACAAGCTGCAGGGTACCACACTCCCAGGTCAAGCCCCTGGTGTACTCAATGATCAGGGATGCCGCATTGTACATGGAGGCCAAGGACATTCTGAAAGGCCAATACCTGAAGAAGGTGAACTAGGTGATGGTGACTAGCATCAACCACACGAGACAGAGTGCAAATAAAATGCTAGTTTTAATAGGCTAATAGGCCTCTGTGCAAGCCTAGGCCAAAATGAATGAGAATGAGCTGCAACCAGTTTATAGTGGTGTAATAACATACTGCCACACTAGGTCTATGCAACACACCTCCTGGCCACCCGTAAACAACGACGCAGGGAATCGAGCACCGAGTACCTCCAGGCCCTATGAACTCTTGGACAGGTCTGCGGCTGCAAGGCCATGATGGCCATGGAGAACATGGAGATCTTGATTAGAGATGTTTATGTTGCAGGAATCAGGCCCAACTACATCTGTGAGAGACTGTTTGAGCAAGGTGAGTTCAATTTACGGAGGGCAGTTGAACAGACAGGCACATTGATGGTGGCCTTCCAGAATATGGAAGGCTACTAGCTGCCTCGTGGTTGCCCCGAGTACCACCATCCTGGGATGCGCCGCCACCACCAGCGATCCAACCATGGCTGCTATATTCCACGAGCACCTAACTCTGCTCTCGCCATGTCCCGCCAATGACCCAACCATGGCTGCTGTACTCCATGAGCACCCAAAGTGCTACTTCTGTAACCTGAGCAAGCACCCAAGGAAATGCTGCCCAGCGCAAGTCGCGGTCTGCTCCAACTGAGGGAAGAGAGGGTATTATCCAAATTTGTGCAAGTCCAAGTCACCTCAATCCAGCAGTGCCACATGCGGACCGTGGGGGCTACCATCTTGGACACTGCCATCTCTGAGACCTAGCAGCACCACGTGTGAGCTGTGGGGGTCACCATCTTGGATGCCTCCATCTTGCAACCAAACACACAACTCTCCACTGCAGCTACAGGCAGCGACCCAACCCTGACCTCCATCATGCTAGATCAAGGTAGTCCTCAGCAACTCGACAGATCGATGATGGACATCCAGGTAAACGCCCACGTTTCAAGTTGTCTGTTCAATAGTGGGAACACGGAGAGCTTCATTCACCTGGACATGGTTCAGCGCTACTCCCTCGTGGGTCACAAAGTCTCCTTGGCCTCGAAGACCCACACAGCTTGTGTCGGCGGCTACTGCGTAGTGACCCTGACTGTGCGGGGCACTGACTACAAAGACTTTAAACTTCTGATGATGTCACAGCTGTGCACTGCCATGCTCCTGGAGCTGGACTTCCAATGCCACCTTAAAAGTGTGACAATGGAGCATGATTGGCCCCACCACCCCCCCTTCACTGTCTGTAACTAGCAGTTCTTAAATCACCCACTGTGCTCCACCATCACTGTCCCCTGGCCTCTTTCCCTACCGTTCCCAGCCAGCAACCTGAAGATGGTCCAAGGCGCACAACCTGTGGACTCTCAACACTCAAGATCACCCCTCCACTGTTGTTCGCTAGCCTCATCCCCAACTGTAAACCCGTTGCCACCAAAAGAAAGCGGTACTGTGCCAGGAACAGGGCCTTCATTAGGTCGGAGGTGCAACGGATGCTCAATGTGGGGATTATTGAAGCCAGCACCAGCCCTTGTAGAGCTCAAGTGGTGGTGATTAGGAATGGGGAGAAAAACAGGATGGTTATTGACTACAGTCAGACCATTAACAGATACATGCAGCTGGATGAATATCCTCTTCCCCGCATATCCAAAATGGTAAACCAAACTGCGCAAAATTGGGTATTCTCCACCAGTGATGTAAAGTCAGCATTCAATCAGCTCCCCATCCGCTCGGAGGACTGCCAATATACTGGTTTCAAGGCGGATGGCTGCCTCTATCATTTTCTTCGGCGTCACCAACAGCGTCTTGATCTTCCAGCAGGAGATGGACTGAATGGTAGACCAGTATGAGCTGCAGGCCACATTCCAGTATCTGGACAACGTCACATTTGCGGCAATGACCTGCAGGATCATTATGCCAACCTGCAAAAATTCCTCCATACCACCAAACTCCTAACTTCACATACAATAAGGCTAAATTAGTATTTTCCACCACCCGCTTTCCCATCTTTGGCTGCATCATGAAGGATGGAGTCACTAGCCCCAACTTTGGAACTGACCCTTCCCCACAGCATTAAATCCCTGAAAATGTGCCTGGGCTTCTTTTCCTACTATACCCAGTGGGTCCTCAATTATGCGGACAAAGCCCACCCCCTTGTTAAATCCACCTCCTTTCCGCTAGCAGCAGAGGGCCATGCAGCTTTCAGCCTCATCAAGACAAACATTACCAAGGCCACGATGCATGCTGTGGACAAATCCATCCCATTCCAGGTGGAAAGCCACACATCTAACTTCATTTATCCAGGCAGACAGACCCTTCACCTTTTTTTCCTGCACCCTCCAGGGCCCTGAAATTTGACACTCCTCTGTCAAGAAAGAGGCTCAAGCCATTGTTGAGGTGGTACAGTACTGGAGACACTAACTCGCTGGCAAACAATTTACCTTGCTGACCAACAGGTGGTAGTTTTCAGGTTCAACAACCAGCAGCGAGGTAAAATGAAAAATGACAAGATGGATTGAAGTGGAGAATTGAACTTTTCACCTACAATTATGATTCTTGTACTGGCCTGGGAAACTCAAGATGCTCTATCCCATGGAATGTGTGCCAGTGCATAAATAGACCGATTGCAGACCTCCACCACCCTGGAGTCACCAGATTCTTCCACTTTATCAAAGCCCACAATCTGTCTTACTTCATCGTGGAAATCAGGACTATGACCAGAAATTGCCAGGTCTGCGCAGAGTGCAAACCACACTTCTATCTTCCAGACAAAGTGCAGCTGGTAAAGGCCACCCACCCCTTTGAATGTCTGAGCATCGACTTCATAGGACCCCTCTCCTCCTCTGACTGCAATGTGTACTTCCTCAACATCATCAATGAGTATTTGCGTTTTCTGTTCGCTGTCCCTGCCCAGACATGTCAGCTGCCTCAGTCAAGGCCTTATGCAGCCTATTCACTCTATCTGGGTTCCCCTGCTATATCCATAACGACCTGGGGGCTTCCTTTATAAGTGATCAGCTGTGCTAGTACCTGCTGGCCAGGGGCATTGCCACGAGCAGAACCACCAGCTACAATCCCCAAGGGAATAGGCAGGTGAAAAGGGAGAACGCCATCGTCTGGAAAGCCATCCTCCTAGCCCTGCGGTCTAGAAGCCTTCCAGTCTCCCGCTGGCAAGGTGTCCTCCCTGAGGCACTCCACTCCATCAGATCACTCCTATGTACCACCACCAATGCCACTCCACATGAAAAAATGTTTTCCTTCTCCAGGAATTCTGCAAAAGGGATCACGCTGCTGACCTAGCTGACATCCCCAGGGGCCAGTCCTACTCCAGAAGCATGTGAGGAGCCACAAGTCCGACCCACTGGTCGAAAGGGACAATATCCTCCACACCAACCCCCAATGCGCCTATGCAGCGTACCCTGATGGGCATGAGGACACAGTCTCTGTTTGGCGACCTGGCGCCCTCAGGGGTTCCGGAGACCCGAACCCCCTCTCACCTATCATCACCCACAATGCACTTTACCTCAGCCCCAATGGATGGCATGCCAGACTTGTCGCCACGCATCCACACAACCAATGCTGATGACTGCATAGAGTGCCCCAGACTGTCCAGGACCCTATTGCTGCAATGGAGCTACAGCCGGCACTATGACGGTCGCAATGACAGATCAGACCACCCGAAAGACTTAATTTATGATAGCATCAGATGTACTTCACCCCGCTGAACTCTTTTAAAAACAAGGGGTGAATGTGGTCAACCACTGTATGTATATTTAACTATCTGGGAACATCCATTGGCCAACTATACCTGTGGCTCCTCCCAGACTCCTGATTAAACGTGGCTGTTCCACAGGCCTCTCCCCAGTTCAGGGCAGTCGACCAGCATGGACCTGCTTCCATTCTATTGCTAATAAAAGCCGATCATTTTTACATAACTTCCTGTCTTTTAGTGCATCACAAGCATGTTCTAATTCTATTTCAGTCAATCTTCCTTGTTTATGTGGAAGAGAGAGACTGAGAGGATATTCTCACTTTTCCTTTCTCCTTGTGTGAGGTGTCTAAAATTTCTCATATTCTCTGACATATTAAAAAAAGCTACTCACTCAAAGTGTGGACATCTTTTTTTCCTCCTATCTGTTTTGTTTTTGTTTCTCATCTTCAAGGTAGACTTTGGTTGATATCCTTAGTTGCTCTTGAGAATGCCTGCAGTTCACCAACAATTCTGCACATAGTTAGACGATGAGAAAAAATGTTAAACTGTTTGAAATACGTAAATATGTTAAACTGTTTAAAATACACAGTTTTGTTCCATAACTTTAACTTTCCTCTATAGCACATTAAATATTACTTTTGTCCCATGGCTTTAAGAAGAACCAAACAGCATAACTTGCAAACTGTTGTAAATATGTAGATTCTTACCTCAGTTGCAGACACTAATTCTCCATGCCAGCACCAAAAGCCGTGCAGAACTGTCATCTGTGGTTACGAATGTTGCAGAGGAAATTACATAACATTTCCAACTCTCCAATTGTGACACAAAGTTCTTTCAAAATTTCTGAGCTGAAACTAATCCTCATAAATCTTGAATCAACCGCTGCAATAGATTTATCTAATTTTTGGTCTTTTTGTCCAAAATAAGAGCCAAATCATTGGGGCACTCTAGAAAAAAAATAAGAGCATCTTATAAGTTCTGCTTTCTGACAGGCAAGTCAGAAAGGGAAAACTAAAATAAAAGCAGAACTGGCAGTTTTGAAAACCCCTTGAATATTTGTGTGATTAGAATAACATATGTTAATGTAAAATTAGTAACATCCCAAATTCTCAGTCTTAATTGTTAAAACTGCATTGAATGCAAATTTTCAAATTCATGCTAAAACCAACTTTTAAAAACAAGTACAGCATTATAGAAATTGTGGGCCTGTTCTGCTTCACTGATACACTTAATCACCTATCTGAATTTATTCTCACATTGAACATCTCTTTTGATTCCACTAACCAGCTCCAGATCAAACTTACGGCTATTAGCATTCACAGGGGCCCAAACTATACCTGTTTTTTTTGTGTGGACTGTGAGTAACAATCATTTTAATACATTTGTGCTGCCTTATGTACTCATCAGAGTTTAACAATTTTATTACTGGAACTCACTGTGACCATCTCATAGCTCATAACATCCATTGCAAGCCTAACAACTCTCACAACTACCTTGATTACTTTTGTTCCACCCTACCTCCTGTAAGGACTTTGTTCAATTCTCCCAAATCCTGTCTCCATTATATTTGCTCTGAAGATAAAATTTTCCATATAAGATGCTTCTGAAATGACCACTTATTAGTAGTACAAAAAAAAACTGTATATAGCATATACATGTATACAAATAAAGAACTGTAAACAGATAACAAATTTAACAAACTGATTGTGCAATTCAAAAAGAATTTTAAAAAAATCAATAAAGTGCACAAGATTCTTTAAATGAGTCCCTGATTGAGTTTGTTGTTGAGGAGTCTGATGGTGGAGGGATACCAGCTGTTCCTGAACCTGGTGGTGTGCGTCTTGTAGCACCTATACCACTCTCCCGATGGCAACAGTGAATACAGAGCATGTGCTGGGTGGCGTGGATCCTTGATGATGCTGCTGCTCTCTGACGGCAGAACTCCCTGTAGGTGCTCTCGATAGTGGGGAAGGTTTTGCTTGTGATGTCCTGGGCTGTGTCCACTACCCTTTGCAGGGCTTTATGTTCAAGGGTATTGGGGTCCCCATACCAGACTGTGATGCACCCGGTCAGCACACTTTCCACCATACATCTGTAGAAATTTCTCAGTTTCTGGTGTCATACCAAACCTCCACAAACTCCTGAGGAAGTAGAAGCACTGGCATGCTTTCTTCATGATGCCATTAGTGTGTTAGGTCCAGGAAAGACCCTCCAAGAACTTAAATTTTCTCACCTTCTCCACCTCTGATCCCCAATGATTAGTGGATTTTATATTGCCAGCTTTCCCTTCCTGAAGTCAACAATCAGCTCCTTAGTTTTGGTGACATTGAGAAAAAGGTTGTTGTGGTGCACCATTCAGCCAAGTTTTCCATCTCCCTCCTGTATGCTGACTCATCACTTTTCTTTATACACATTACTTTGGTACCATTAGCAAATATGTAGATGGTGTTAATGTTGTACCGAGCCACCCAGCCGTAGGTGTAAAGTGAGTAGAGCAGTGGTGTTCCAGTACTATTAGAGATTGTGGAGAAGTCCTTACCAATCGTCACTGATTGTGGTCTGGAGGTCAGGAAATCCATGATCCAACTTCATTGCTTGGTGTTGAGTCCCAGGTCTTGGAATTTGCTGATCTATTTTGAGGGGATGATGGTGTTAAATGCCGAACTGCTGTTGATAAAGAGCATCCTGATGAATGCATCTTTACTGTCCAGGTTTTCCAGGGCTTTGTGTAGAGCCAATAAGATGGCATCTGCATGATAGGTGAACTGGAACATATCCATGTCACTACTCAGACAGCAGCTGATATGTGTTAACACCAGCCTTTCAAAACACTTCATCACTGTTGATGTATTATGAGGGGAAGGTCATGCCTCACAAGTCTAATTGAGTTTTTTGAAGCAGTAGGAAGTCAATGAAGATAGGATAGTAGATGTAGTGTATATGTATTTTAGTAAGGCATTTGATAATAGGGAGAATCCTGGGAATTATAGACCAGTGAGTTTTACGTCAGTGGTATGCAAACTATTGAAAAGAATTCTCTAGGATAATTTGGAGAAATATAGTCCACTCAAAGATAGTCAGCATGGATATGTGAAGGGAAGGTCATGCCTCACAAGCCTAATTTGGAGAGCATAAAGCCCTCAAAAAGATAGTGGACACAGTCCAGGACATCACAGCAAAACCATCCCCACTAGCAAGAACATCTACAGGGAACGCTGTCATCAGAGAGTAGCAACAATCACACCACCAAGCAGATGCTCTGTAGTCGCTGCTGCCATCAGCAAAGAGGTATAGATGGCACAAGACTCACAACACCAGGTTCAGGAACAGCTGCTACCCCTCCATCATCAGACTCTTCAACAACAAACTCAATCAGGGACTCTTACTTGTGCACTTTATTGATGTTTTTATTCTTTCTGTATTGCACAGTCAATTTGCTTACATTAATTATCTCTTTCCCATTTCTTTATTTGTTTATATGTATATGCAGTGCACAGATTTTTGCACTACAAATAAGTGGCAATTCTGCCTCGCCTGCAAAAATAATCTCAGGGTTGTACGTGATGTCATGTAGGTACTCTAACAATAAATCTGAATCGGAAATCAGAAATCTAATTGAATTTTTTGAGGAGATAACAAATTGATGAAGGCCGATGGGGTGGGGGGGGGGTGGTGGTGGTAGATGTGGTCTATATGGGTTTTAGGAAGGCATTTGACAAGGTCCCCCATTTAGAAATTCATTCAGAAAGTCATAAGACATAGGAGGCACAGAGCCTGGCTGTGTAGATTAAAAATTGGCTTGCATGTAGAAAGCAGAGAGTAGTAGTGGATAGAAGGTTTGGAGATCAGTGACGAGTGGAGTATTGCAGGGATATGTTCTGGGACCTCTGCTCTTTGTGATTTTTATAAATGAACTACATGAAGAAGTAGAAGGATGGGTCAGTAAGTTTGCAGATGATACGAAGGTTGGAGGACTTGTGGAGAGTGCTGAAGATTGTGGTGGGTTACAAAAGGATATAGACAGGATGCAGAGTGAGCAGAAATGTGGCAGATGGAGTTCAATCCAGAAAAGAGTGAGATGATGCAGAGCTGGGACTTTTCTCTTTGAAGTGCAGAAGGATGAGAGGTGATTTAATAGAAGTTTACAAGATTGGGGTGGCAAGGTTAGTGTAATGGTTACTGCAATGCCTTTAAATTGTCAGTGATTGGGACCAGGGTTCAAAACCCATGCTGTCTATAAGGAGTCTGTACGTTCTCCCCATGTCTGCATGAGTTTTCCCTGGGGGCTCTGGTTTTCTCTTTGAAATGTACCAGGGGTGTAGGTTAATTGGGTATAAATTGGGAAGCAGGGAATCATGGGCCAAAATGGCCTGTTACTTTGTTGTATGCCTAAATTTTAAAATTTAAGATTCTAAAAGGCATAGATAAGGTGGACTGCCAGCACCTTTTTCCCAGGGCAGGAATAGCAAGCACCAGGGGACATATGTACAAAGTGAATGGAGGAAAGTTTTGGGAAGACATCAAGGGTGTTTTTTTTTTACACAAAGAAATGTAAGTCCATGGTATGCCTTGTTGGGGGTTGTGATGGAGGCTGAAACATTAGGGGCATTTAAGAGATACTTAGGATGAAAGAAAAATAGAGGATTATGAAGTAGGAAGGGTTTTGTACTTTTCTTTAATAGGAATATATAGGTTGGCAGAACCTCAAGGGCCGAAGAGTCTGTACCATGCTATAATGTTCTATGTTCTAAATGTCATTGCTAGATCTCAAAGTACTTAATAAATGTCTTCTGAACAGCTACATTCTCTAAAAGCTTATGAGACTGCTTTACAGAGATATGGGCCACTCCACTACATGGAACCTGTCTGGTGATCATGGTAATAGGATGATGGAGGGGCATGTGACCACATGTTCCTATTCCCTTCCTGATTTCTTTCACTTCCATTGCAGCCTTGTGCTACATTTCTGTGGCAGACATGGATCGTGCACTTCAAGGCCCCCAGCAGTTGGTAAAGAAATGATTCAGTGAAAAATTTGCTGTTAGGAAATGTGTCAGAAATGTTTTTACAAAGGTAAATAGATATGGGGATAGTGCCGGAGGATTGGCGCATTGCGCATGTGGTTCCGTTATTTAAAAAGGGTTCAAGGAGGAAGCCTGGCAACTATCGGCCTGTAAGTTTGACGTCTGTGGTAGGTAAATTAATGGAGAAAATTCTTAGAGATAGTACTTATAAACATCTGGATAGACAGGGTCTGATCAGGAGCACTCAACATGGATTTGTGGGAGGAAGGTCATGTTTGACCAATCTGATTGAATTTTTTGAAGAGGTGACTAGGAATGTGGATGAGGGTAGCACAGTGGATGTTGTCTATATGGACTTCAGTAAGGCCTTCGATAAGGTACCACATGGAAGGTTAGTTAGGAAGGTGCAGTCTTTAGGTATAAATTTTAAGATAGTCAAATGGATTGAACATTGGCTGAAAGGGAGAGGCCAGAGAGTGGTAGTGGATAATTGTCTGTCAGGTTGGAGGCCGGTGACCAGTGGTGTGCCTCAAGGATCTGTATTGGGCCCATTGTTGTTCGTTAAATACATTAATGATCTAGATGATGGGGTGGTGAATTGGATTAGTAAATATGCAGACGATACTAAGATAGGTGGAATAGTGGATAATGAAGAAGGTTTTCAAGGATTGCAGAGGGATTTGGGCTGCTTAGAAAAGTGGGCTGAAAAATGGCAGATGGAATTTAATGCTGATAAGTGTGAGGTGCTTCATTTTGGTAAGAAGAATCAGAATAGGACATACGTGGTAAATGGGAGAGCATTGAGGAATACAGAAGAGCAGAAAGATTTAGGAGTGACGGTACATCGTTCCCTGAAGGTAGAAACTCACGTGAATAGGGTGGTGAAGAAGGCTTTTAGTATGCTGGCCTTTATCAATCATTGCATGGAATATAGGAGTTGGGAGGTGATGTTGAGATTGTATAAGACGTTGGTGCGGCCTAATTTGGAGTTCTGTGTGCAGTTCTGGTCGCCTAATTATAGGAAGGATATAAACAGAGTGGAGAGAGTGCAGAGAAGGTTTGCCAGAATGTTACCTGGGTTTAAGCATCTAGAGTATAGGGAGAGATTGGACAGGTTAGGTCTTTATTCTTTGGAGCGTAGAAGGTTGAGAGGGGATTTGATAGAAGTATTTAAGATTATGAAAGGGATAGACAGAATGGATGTGGATAGACTATTTCCGTTAAGAGGAGGAAAGATTAAAACAAGAGGACATGAGTTAAGAATTAAGGGGCAGAGGTTTAGAGGTAACATGAGGGGGAACTTCTTTACTCAGAGAGTGGTAGCCGTGTGGAATGATCTTCCGGGAGAAATAGTGGCGGCGGAGTCAATTGTATTATTTAAGAAAAGGTTGGACAGGTATATGAATGAGAAGAAGATGGAGGGTTATGGGCATTGTGCAGGGAGGTGGGACTAGAAAGGGGTGTTTGGTTCGGTGCGGACTAGAAGGGCCTAATGGCCTGTTTCCGTGCTGTAATTGTTATGTTATGTTATGTTATGTTTATGTTAAATGGGTACATTGCATCCTAATGATATTTTAAAAGTAAATATCACTAATTTAGTGATTAATTTGAAGTAGATTGTTAGATTGGATGATGGATCTAAATTAGTGATTCCCAAACCCCCCCCCCCACCCCCATGGGCGGTGGAAAGATCCAAGGGGGCGGTGAGGGAAAAGAGGGTGGTCCAAACCTTCAGTGTTGTTATTATTCAGTCTGCTGCAAAGTTTAATGAAGAAGCCAGTGCAGTAATTTTCTGGCCGGACTCGGGTGCCAGTTGTGAATAAACAGTGACAAGGCGTTCTCATGAGAGCTGGTCTCGGTGGCCGTTATGTTTTACTGCATCACTATCCCCCACTCAGCACCACCACCCTCCCTCTCAGCGCCACCACTAACATCCCCTCTTAGCATCGCCACTACCACTCCCATCCAGCTAAGCACTGCCACTAACCCCCCACCCCCTCACACCATTGTATGGGGGGTGCTTGGGATGTGGCCTTGAGGCCAAGGGTGCAGCAGCCCAAAAAAGTTTGGGAACCACTGATCTAAATGATACAACCTTGAGTGCAGCAAAACTGCACTCAATTTGCAGGCACACAGCTTGCAAATTTTTTCTGTAAATAAGGCACCAGCAGATGGCAGAATTCACCCAGGCCTTGGTGAAGAGAGAAAATTGATTTTTTTTAGTTGATCAGAAAGACCAAATGAATTTGTACAGGTAAACCATGTCTGATATTCCTGATTTTTTTTTGGAGAGAGAAATAGTAGACAAATCAATGTCTTTGTGTGATATTTATATGACTCTCTGAAGACATCAGATTTGCAAGAAAAATTGGCTAATATTGAAGTTAACAAATTGAAGAGCAAATTAGTAACATGATTATGAAACTGGCTGGAAACTAAATGTATGCATAATGAGCAGGTACTCAAACCAGCAGGATCTAACCAATGGTGTCTTCTATATTTTAAATTTATATATACACATGGTGACGAGCTCTTCCGGCCCACAAGCCCATGCTCAAATATACCAATTAACCTACAGACCCAATACAATTTTGAAGGGTGAAAGAAAAATGGAGCACCCATGCTAACACAAAAGTTTCTTTGAATTTTTTTTTAGGCCAAAACTAATCAGCAGATAGAAATGTATATGAGAAAAGATATAGGAGCAGAAATAGGCTATTCAGCTAGAGTCTGCTCCGCCATTTAATCACGAACTGATTCATTTTCCTACTTTGCCCTCTGACCGACCTTCTCCCCATAATCTTTGATGCCCTGGCTAATCAAAGAACCTATCAATATTTGCCTATCAAAATTGTATCAAGCCTGTAGTTAATTAGGGTGGTATGGCCTTGTGGGCAGAAGAGCCTGTTACCATGTATATATAAATTTAAAATACACCCAATGGAATGGCCTCCGCATCTTTATTCTAAGTGAATGTCCTTCCATCCTGAAGTTGTGTCTCTTGTCCTAGACTTTCCCACCATAGGACACAGCCTTTCTACATCTACTCTGTTCTTACCTTTCAAAGTTTGAAATGCTTCAATGAGGGACCCCGCACCCCCCATTCTCCTACATTCCAATGATAACAACCTAATATCGTCAAATGCTCCTCATGTGATAACCCTTTCAGTCCCGGAATTATCCTTGTTAACCTCCTCGGAACCCCCTTCAATGTCAGCACATCCTTTCTTAAATGAGGAGCCTAAAACTGCTCACAATACTCCGTGGCCTCACCAATGCCTTATAAAGCCTTAACATCACATCCCTGCTCTTATATTCTATTCCTCTTGAAATCAATCCCAGTATTGTATTTGCCTTCTTCACCACCAACTCAACATGCAACTCAGTATTCACCTTTAGACTATCCTGCATGAGTACTCCCAGGTCCCTTTGCATCTGGGTATTGTCAATTTTCTCCCCATTTAGAAAATAGTCTGCTTATTTTTTTCTACCTATGTGCATGATTGTATATTTTCCGACACTGTGCAGAAAAGTGGCAAATGAAATACTAATTTTCTTCCTCTGCCATCACCTGATCTCCCATTATTATTTCTACAGCATCATTTTATAGCGGTTCTATATCTAATCTCACCTCTCTTTTACTCTTCATATACCCGGAGAAGCATTTTGAATCCACTTTGATATTATTTTCTAGCCTACTTTCAAACTTCATTTTTTCCTTATGAGTTTTTAATCACCTTCTGCAAGGCTTTAAACACTTCCCAGCCTTCTATCTTCCCACTATTCTTTGCTTCCTTTCTCTTGCTTTAACATTGGCTTTGACTTCCCTTGTCAAACATAGTTGTGATATTTTTCCATTCAAATGTTTCCTCTTTTTTATTATGTATTTATCCTGCACCTTTCTTATTTCTAGCAGAAACTCCATCCATTGTTGCTCTACAGTCTTCCCTTCCAATCTACATTAGCAAGTTCCTCTCTCATACCACTGTAATTCCCTTTACTCCCTCTCTCTTTCTCTTTGGCTTGGCTTCGCGGACGAAGATTTATGGAGGGGTATGTCCACGTCTGCTGCAGGCTCATTGGTGACTGACAAGTCCAATGCGGGACAGGCAGGCACGGTTGCAGTGGTTGAAAGGGAAAATTGGTTGGTTGGGGTTGGGTTTTTCCTCCTTTGTCTTTTGTCAGTGAGGTGGGCTCTGCTGTCTTCTTCAAAGGAGGTTGCTGCCCGCCAAACTGTGAGGCGCCAAGATGCACGGTTGGAGGCGAGATCAGCCCACTGGCGGTGGTCAATGTGGCAGGCACCAAGAGATTTCTTTAAGCAGTCCTTGTACCTTTTCTTTGGTGCACCTCTGTCTCGGTGGCCAGTGGAGAGCTCGCCATATAACATGATCTTTGCTCCACTGAAAGAAATACTGACATACCTGACTTTAGCTTCTTCCTGTTAAATCTCGAGTAGAACTCCATCATACTGTGATCACTGCCTGCTAATGGTTCTTTTAGTCTAAACTCTCTAATCACCTCTGGTGCATTACACCACATCCAATCCAGTGCAGCCGATCCCCTAGTGGGCTCATCTACAAGCTGCTCTAAAAAGCCATCTAGTAGACAATGTACAAATTATCTCTCTTGAGATCTAGCCCCAACCTGGTTTTCCCAATCTACTTGCATTTTAAATTCTCCATGACTACCATAACATTGCCCTTCTGACATGCCTTTTCTATTTGCTGTTGTAATTTGTTATCCAGATCTTAGCTACTGCTTGGAGGTCTGTATAATTATATAACAATTACAGCACAGAAACAGGCCAGTGCAGACCTTCTAATCCATGTTGAACATCTTCTCTCATCTAGTCCCATTGACCCACATCCGGCCCATAAACCTTGTCCACATTTCTATCCAATTTTTCCTTAAATATTAAAATCAAGCCCAACAGTGTATTGTCACCCTTGCAATTTCTTAACTCAACCCACAATGATTTTATATCAAAATATGGATATTTTCAAATTTTTTTATTGTTTAACATACAAATCCTACACACAAAGTCTTTTAATAAAACAAATAACAGGTCATATCATACATTTGGAGTTAAAGTTATTCCTTACCAACAGAGCCACACCATCCCTTCTGCCTATCCTTTTGATACACTGTGTATCCTTGGACATTCAGCTCCCATTGACAGCCATCCTTTAGCCATGCTTCCATAATGGCCCAACATCGTACCTGCCAATCTGTAGTTGTACTACAAGATAATCCAATTTATTTTCTATGCTGTGTGCATTTAAATACAAATTCTTTATCCTTGCATTGTAACTTTTTTTTTTACTATGACCCTATTGCATTCCAGCATCTCAATGGTTGCAATTTTGCCCTATTTGCCTGTCCTTTTACACTAACTCCCCACCATCTGTTCCTACTTGTGCGCCAACCACATCTTCACTTTGGTTCCCACCCTCCTGCATATCTAGTTTAAACCTTCCCCCAATAACATAAGCAAACTTCTGTGCCGGGATAGTGGTGCAACCTGTCCCACTTGTGCAGGTCACTCCTTCCCCAAAAAAGTTTCAATAATTCAAGAATCCCTGCACCTTTCCCACTTATTTGTCTGCACATGTACTTGAGATACAGAATAGGGCAGCACAGTAGGTATTGTAAATGGAAGTATAAAGAGATATTATAAAACGGTGTTATCATTTCAGTGACTTGGTAAAACAGTGGCAAATTGATTTCAATTAAGGAAATTTTGAGGTCATCCCTTTTGGATGATTACAAAGAAAGCATAATGTGTAGTACTTTTGAGATTTAGAAAGCTGAAGCATTGGAGATTATTGAAAATTGTGGGTGCAAGTACATAGATTAAAAGTGCTAGCACATGCTGAGAAAGTGGTTGAAAAAAACTTTCTGTATCCTGAGATGCATTGTGTATGAGAGAAAGGAAGTTGTGACACAACTTTGTAAAATACTGATTCAATCACAACTGGAGTATTATGCTCAGATTTTTGCTCCACATTTGTCAAGGTTTGAATGGGATGCAGAAAAGAGTTACCAAAATGATTCCAGGATTGAACAACTATTGTTGAAACGGTTATTCTCTTCGGATGCAGGAAGCTGCAGGTGAATCTGATAGAGGCATTTAAAATCATGTTACAAAAGATAATAGATACATAAATCAGCTGAGCAAAAAGTGGCAAAATTAAACTTCAATCAAATATATAAATTAATCGCAGAAATAGTCCATTTTGAGAGAAAGTGAGAGAAATACAGAAAGATAGAGGCTGCGAGAGAAATGTGGGATATTGGGTGAGTGTTGTGTTCAAGAATAAGTTCGATGGGTTCAAAGAGAATCAATGCTGGACACATGTTATCAACAATCAGTGGGCTTTATTTACACACAGGGGAATTCATAAAAAGGAACACACACACAATCACACACACACACACACACACACACACACACACAAACTCGGAATAATACACAAATAACTACACATCGGGTGCACATAAATCACTACTAAACATTCTGAATTCCCAATTGGGAATGCAAGGGTTAAACACATTGCCTATCCACCACAGGCACAATACAGTAATGAACTGTAAATTAACTACAACTAACAGGTATGTCAAATGAACCTGCATTGACCACAACACGTGATGGGCCCATTGCAGTTGGCCTCCGATGCCCAGTCTAAGGCATGCCCAGCAGCCTAGACTCAGGGCTGGATTAACATAATAGCGAAAGTAGCATATGTTATGGGCCCCAAATTTTCAAGGGCCCCCATGTTTATTTACTATGAATCATGAGAAGCATTTTTGTTTTCAACTTTGTGCAGCGGCTATGCTGTGTTAATAACCCCAATTAAAGGTGATAATTGCTAAAATCACTAACCTTACATTTAAGTACCACAGTCTATGGGTGCCTTGTATCTCATAGCTACTGCACAATAGTCTGATTAAAGGTAATAATAGGCTAAAATCGCTAACCTTAAAGGGTGTCGTCACTATCCTCGCCTCGCTCCTAGGCCCGGCTGCCCACCCATGCCCCCCCCCCAACAGCCCCGCAGCCGTCTGCCTGCCTGTCCCCTTCCCCATCCAACTCCTGACGTGGCAGCAGGGGTGCAGTGCTTTTGGTGTTCACCAGAGCGCCACTCCGGCATCTGATCAGGCCTTTTTGGGGCCACCCCTCCAGATCACGGAGACAGCTCAATACAGGAGCAATGTCTGTCTTCGTTACCCATAATCCCCCACAGGTGAAACCGCTCTGCATTTCCCTGGCACTGGCAGAGCAGTTCCAACTGCGTGGGGGATTATGGATTACGAAGACGGCCATTGATCTGCATTGAGCCAGCCACCGCCATAAGTAAGTTTTAACAGGGGAGGGGAGGGTGCATGCAATTTCAGTGCTTGCCATATGTGCTATGTTCCCTAGATACACCACTGGTAATCACTGAATATATAGTGATGGAGAAGGCTAGCATCATTTTGTTAATAATTAAGATTATTTCAAACTTACAAAAATAGGCCTGCAGGGTCAGTGTCAGAAACTCTTTCTGAGGTGGGGGTGACTGCAGTCACACTTCCCCCTCATTGCAAATGTACCAGCTGGCATTTTGTGCACTGACATCACACTTTCCCCTCACTGTGCATGTGCCAGATGGCACTATTTAGGGGCCCTTTAAAATAAATACTATAGGCCCCACACTACCTTAAAGTGGCACTGCCTAGACTTCAGTACTAATCTCCAGTCAGCAGCAAAATAAAACCAAACAAGCTCCATGCATGGCTTTTCAAGGCAAGGCTGAATCACATGACTTGCTCAGACTAATCACACATCAGCCTCATCAGTGGGCAGATCTAACAATGGATTGACACCCTGTGGTGGAATGCGGTACTGCAGGTATGATTTCGGTGAACTGGGAAGGTTGGCCTGCCTTTCATACCTGTAGCTCCTCCCTGTAAGTTACCTAATAAAGGCTGGTGGCCCTAGTCTCTTCCCTACATACCTGCCTTAGACATGAACCAGCAGCATGTAGAGGCATGCTGAAGATTTCTGGTTAATAAAGCCTTTGTCTGCTTGCTTCGTGTCTGCGAGTGGTCATTGATCGTGCCACAAACCCAGAGGATCAATCACACTTCAGCTGCAAGAACCAATCACACTTCAGACTCCCGCCCTTTTTACAGTTAAGTGCACCATACAAGACCCCTGAATAGTTGCCGAATATGATTGCAACGCTAGACAGATCCAGTAGTCTGTGGGGTAAACCTTTAATTTGTACCGCCGAGCAGAGGTAGAGTTTATAAAGCTTTCTATCAAGCCAGTATCTATTAAGCAGTCTGTCAGATGTCCATTTACCTTCACCTCCATCGTTGAGTTACTCAGCTGGTGGGGATTCGCTTGGTAAAGGACAACTGATACCAGCGCTCCGGAGATTGCATTGCTCCCCCCTGCCACCGTCGTCTTGATCCGAGGGCTGAAGAGGTGGCATTGACCACAAGGAAAGGCAATATGGCCTCCATTCCTGCTGTTGCTTTTCATCTGGATGCGGTGACGGCCACCGTTCTCACCATTGCTTCTCTTCCAGTAGCAGTCTCCACCAAGAGGCGTAGCAAAATTGAGGCAGCGAGCACCATGGAGAGATGGGAGCCCACACCTTTGGGCTTGGGCATGGGGTGTACGGTTGTTGGGGGTACACACGCATTAGCTTTCCCGGGATTCCCCTTTGTCTGACAGACTTTTGCCCAGTGTTCCCTCTTACCATATCCTGAATGCACGGAGCCTCTCACAGGGCATTTGACGCAGGGGTATTTGGCCTGTCCGCAGAAGTAGCACTCGCAGTCATGTGTAGCCACGGTAGTCAGTACCTGGGACAGCTGTATTCCGCAGACCTGACTTTCCGAAAAAGTGCCGCTTTTATTAGCAAGGTGGTCCACTGCCAGTTGGGCCTGTTCAAGGGATTTTACCAAATCGAGGGTGTGGCAGGATGCACCAAAGGAAAACACAGGCGCAATACTGTTTGGGGAAACACAGCTTTATTCCACTCACATAAATATCTAGTTGGCTGCTGGCTGTGCTTACAATGTGATCCCGGAGAGAGAGAGAGAGAGAGAGAGAGAGAGAGAGAGAGAGAGAGAGAGCACATGGTAGGGACCTCAGCTTTATACCACTGGGCCCACCTGGTGGTTGGATGTCATTAGGCCAGATGCCATGTCTCTAGGCCACTTGTTGGCTGAGTGATGTACCACAGTATATCATCACATTCACCCCCTTTAAAAAAAGTCCTGGCATTGATCACAAGTCCAGGCATACCATTAGTTTCCGCATCCCCTGGGACCTCCTAGGGAGGGTACGTGGCTTGGGCTGGGGGGGGGGGGGTTGTTCGGCCAGGTGTTGTGGGTATACTGGGTGGGTTGCGGATTCCCAGAAGGGTGGCGTTCGGCCTCTGCGGTGTGGCTGGGGGGGCGTGTGAGTGCTTGGAGGGGTGCCAATGGAACATCAATTGGGTCAGGCTGGGGTTCTTCTGCTTCTTCCTCTTCTTCTTCGGCTAGCACCAGGACCCGCATGGAGACAGAGTCCTCCCTCCCGTCAGGGAACATCACAAACGCATAGTTCTGGTTCGCGTGGATTAGCTCTCCCCTCTCGACAAGCAGATCCATCTTATGTGTTCAGCCATGTTTCTTGATCAACTCCGGGCCCGGTGAGATCATCCAAAGTGTCACCTCAGAGGTCGGGGTCGATTTCCTTGTGAAAGAGAAAGATTTGACATGTGGAGTCATGTTCGTGGCAGTACACAATAACAAGTGTATCGCATGTAATGCCTCAGGTAACACTTCCTGCCACATGAATACCGGGAGGCCCTTTGACTTTAGTATCAGAAGGACTGTCTTCCAAATGGTACCATTCTCCCTCTCTACTTGGCAGTTCCCTTGGGGGTTGTAGCTTGTGGTGTGGCTGGTAGCAATCCCCCTCTCTCGGAAGTATTGCTGCAGCTCGGCACTCATG
The DNA here is from genome assembly GCF_036971445.1 of Narcine bancroftii. NCBI lineage: Eukaryota > Metazoa > Chordata > Chondrichthyes > Torpediniformes > Narcinidae > Narcine > Narcine bancroftii. The sequence continues at coordinate 113,207,164 of NC_091471.1, read as the reverse complement.
AAGGCTGTCCCCCCTTTCTGTGTGGATATAGTTAGAGTATCCACACATTCTGAAGACGGGTTTCAGGCACTTAATTACTGCTGCCATGGACACATCTGTGCAGGGGATGGTGAAGGGGAACCAGGAGAACTCATCTATTCATGGTGAGGAAGTAACAGTTGTTATTGGTAGACGGAGGGGGCCTTTAAAATCGATGCTTCAGGCGGGCAGTAGAACTGTGGTTTGCACTCTGCACATATATGACAACCCCTTGTAGTAGTAGTTCTTACCTCTTCTGCTGAGAACGGCAGGTTAGCGTTCTTAATGAAGTGGAACATCCTGGTCACTCTGAGGAGCCCCTGCTCACTGTGGATGCTCTGCAACTGGGACATGTGTTGAGTGGCCGCACAAGCACCCCTGGACAGCATGTCCGGGGGTTCATTGAACTTACTGGGGCGGTATCGGATGTCATACAAGTAAGTAGACATTTCGATCCTCCAATGTAAGATTTTATCATTCTTAATTTTCCCCCTGTTCTGGTTGTCAAACATGAAAGCTACAGACTGTTGGTCTATGACCAGTGTAAAACAGCTGCCTGCCAGGTAGTGCCTCCAGTTCCTTACTGCCTCCACTATGGCCTGGGCCTCTTTCTCCACTGCTGAGTGCATGGTTTCTGAGCCTTGCAGCATTCGAGAAAAGAAAGCCATCGGACGTCCCTCCAGGTTCAGGGCGGCTGCTATGGCTACATCTGAGGCATCTGTCTCCACCTGGAAGGGGGGGGGGGGTGTTTTATCTACAGCCCTCATGGTGATGTGTGCCAAGTGGTCGGGCAGGCTGTTAAATGCCTGCTCCACCTCACTGGGCAAAGGGAATTCTTTTGCTCTCATCAGTGGACGGGTTCTGTCTGCGTACTGGGGTATCCACAGTGCATAATAGACAAATAAGTCCAGGCATCTTTTGAGCGATTTAAGCGTAGTGGGGATGGGTAGGTCCATCAGGGCCTACATGCGACCCAGATCTGGTCCCATCTCCCTGTTCTGTACTACGTAACTCAACAAAGCCAGCTTCCTAGCCCCGAACACACACTTGTCTTTGTTGTATGTCAGGTTGCGTTCTTTGGCTGCCTCCAGGAATCTCTTTAGGTTTGCGTTGTGGCCGTTCACCGAGTGCCCACAGATAGTAACATTGTCCAGGTATGGTAAAACAGCCTCCAGGCGGTAGTCATCCATCAGTTGGTTCATTTCCCTCTGGATCAGTGATACCCATTAGTGTCTCCAAACGGGAGTCGGAGGAACTGATGGAGTCGGACATCAGCTTCAAACGCCGTATAGGGCCTGTCGCTCCTCCTGGTGGGCACCTGGTGGTATGCAGCCTTGAGATCAATGGTGGAGAAGACCTTATACTGGGCTATCATATTCAACGTCTCGCTAATCCGGGGGAGAGGGTATGCATCCAGCTGTGTGTACTTATTAATGGTCTGGCTGTAGTTGACTACTAAGTGTAGTTTCTCCCCCCCCGTCTTTGCGTCTTTGCTATGACTACCTGGGCTCACCATGGGCTGTTGCTGGGTTCAATGATGCCCTCCTGCAGTAATCAGCGTGTCTCCATTTTAATAAAAGCTCTGTCTCTGGGGCCGTACCTCCTGCTCTTTGAGGCTATGGGTTTACAGTTTGGGATGCAGTGGGTAAATAAGGGGGGGGGGGGGGCTCGACACCGCACAGCGCTTTTGGCTCATAAGCACTAGCAGGGGCTGTGATCTGTTGTGGACTACCATGAGGTTCTCCAGCTGGCACTGGAAGTCTAATCCCAACAGCACCAAGGCGCAGAGCTGTTCTAAGAACAGCAGACGGAAGTCCCTATATTCCCTCCCTTTCATTTCTAGTGTCACCACACAGTACTCCTGTACTTCCACTGAGTGGTTGTTGGACACTAGGAGAAACTGCCTGTTACTGGGGTATATGGGGAATCCATAGTCTTTGGCTAATTTCAGCTCTATGAAACTCTGTGCTACCGCTATCCAACAGACATTTAAATTTCAACCTGTTCAACCGCAAGGAGACCATAGCCTCTGACAAATTGTGTGGGTGGACTCGCCTGATTGATCCTGAGGGAAGTCAGCGTGCACTCCCCGATCTCCTCGTGTTTTTGGTAGTAGTGGCGCTCCTCCTCTGGATCCCAGGTCCAGGATGGCTGTTCCCTCTAGGTGCATATGACGTTCCTTCCTGGCTGACCTGGGGAAGAAGTAGAGCTATCCTGCTGCCCATTAACATGACAATGGGTCTTGGCAGTCGCTGTCGGGCTCCTGCAGACCAGAGCATAATGGCCTAATTTTCTACATATCGAGCAGTCTGCATCTCTTGCCGGGCAGCGTGCCTGGGGGTGAGGGTTTCGGCATCTATGGGTCACATCCGGCTGAGCTCCCGTTGCTCCAGCCATTGTCGCCTCCACATTATCGGCCCAATCTTGGTGGGGTGTCAGCGATTCTAGCAGGGTTGGAATGGGGAGCTTGCGCTGTGGTTGGGGAGGTATTCCCCAAGGTTGTTTCTAGCTGTCTCCATTGCCTCTGCCACCTTCACAGCCTCTTCCAGGGACACCGTGCTTTGTTCTAAGAGCCACTGGCGGATTTCGTTTGACCGGATCCCTGCCACCAGTGTGTCCCTCATCAGAACCTGCGCTATTTGTTGTGGGGTTCTAGTGTGGAAGTTGCATGCCGTGCTAGGGCTCTTACTGAAAGCATGAAATCCGGAAGGACAGGTCAGGTCAGGAGATGGTGTCTCGTGTGTACTTCGCCTCCCCCTTGGAGATAGTGGGATTGGAGCATGTCCATAGCCTCCCTGTATGAGGCGCAGTCCTGGACTAACGCATACGGTAGGTCTCCCAGCTGGGTCACTAACAGCATGAAAAGGTTTTCCGGGTGCGCAGTCGGCATTATCACTCGAATGTCGTTCAGGAAACAATGTCTCCAGTGGCTGAAGTGCGTGCGTGCACCGGGGGCCCGAGGGTCTAGTTCCAGGCATTCTGGCCGTGGCAATGTTGAAAGGTGCTGCCGTTGATTCATTTCTATGCGCCGCGATTGCGCTGGAGTTGGGGACTGTTGTCTCCACTGATGGACGTGAGGCTCCCTAGGGACCGGCGTTATCTGGTAGGCGTCTGCTGAGGGTTGGCATCCTCGATCTCATCCCCGTATCTGAGCCAGTCTCCACCAGGTTTGGGGGGGGGGCTCGCTCACATCTCAACCATGAAGGATTCGTCCCCCTCCTCGATCTCCTCCTCGTGCTTGGGTGGGATTTCCCAGGTCAGGGGGGATCTTTGCCTGCTGGCCACATTTATGTGAGTGGAATAAATTGTGGTAGGCTGCACCAAAGGAAAACACAGGCACAATACTGTTTGGGACAACACAGCTTTATTCCACTCACATAATATCCAGTTGGCTGCTAGCTGTGCTTACGGTGTGATCCCGAGGGAGAGAGAGCGAACACACAGTCAGGACCTCGGCTTTATACCATGGGCCCACCTGGTGGTTGGATGTCATTAGGCTGGGTGCCGTGCCTCTAGGCCACCTGTTGGCTGAGTGATGTACCGCAGCGTATAATCACAGAGGGTACTGGCAAGGTCCTTCTTCCCCAATTCCAATGGTCACTGCCTCACATACCTCAAACTCACTCTAGCTACAAGAGTATCCTGGACTTGTTTTTCTTCCCTCACCTGGGCTGAGACAGCCACGTCATGGCACTTTCTCATCAGCGTCCATAGTTCCAGGACATAGTCATCCAGCGATTCACCTGGTCGTTCCTGACGTTGAGAGTCAGTGTCTCGCCAGCACATTGTTCTGGTGCCTCATGTAGTGGGCCTTCAGGCCTTCAATGGCTGTCTCGTACGTTGCGCAGTTCCTGATGACCGCATATCCCTTGGAACCAACTCGAGAGAGGAGGGCCAATCTCCAGAGGCCGTTGCAGTGGAAGATCTTTTGGATGGTCGCTATGTAAGACTGGAAACACTCCAACCAGTAAGCAAATTCCTCCGGGGCCTCTAGAGACAGAGGGTCGACCTGGAGCATGCCGAGCTTCAAGAGGGCTTCCATCCCGTCTTCAAAAGTAAGCTAATAAAATTGTAATGTGATTGATAGTACTCGGAGACTTGTGAGGAGTACAAACACGCTTTTATTAGCTTACATCTAACTGCTGGTATTTACAGAGGTCTTCAGATAATTCTGAGGTAAGGCAGGAAAACAGGGTTTATATCGGGACCAACGGGTACGGAGCACAGACAGTGAATTCCAGTTCATTACACCCTGATTCATCAGGAATGTAGGCGTAGCTCTCTTTACTTACCACAGCAGAGATACCACCCTTGGCTATAAGCAGGTAGTCCAGGGACATCCAATTCTGCAAGGACACCATCTAAACAGCCATCAGTTCGGCTACCACCCAAGTTAGTGCACCTTCCGTGTATTTCAGTGCCACAGCCATTTCGTTGGTTAGCGTCTCCATTACAGTCATCATGCATATTACCTCTTTGTACAGTTGGGCAGTGCCATACTGGGGGAGGGTGACGATCCAGAACCTTTCGCCTCATTGATTACCCTTTTGTCCTGGTGAATACTGTAGGTTGGGTGCTCTCCGAGATCATTGACATGGTGTATGTATTCTACAACTTACCCCAGATGGCAGCAGCCATATCATCCCATGAGGAGTCAGGGGGTAAGCCCACCAGCCACATATCCAGTGTGAAACGTTCAATGTCCAGTGAATGCCCATATTCATAGGACTGTCGACTGTGGACACTGTTGCACCTAAGAACTGATCCTGCTTGCACTTGCTGTGCACTACTGACTGGTTGGACCAGTACTGGTTATACCATCTGCACCAACATTCCCTTGCTCTGCTTACTGGTTAGGGAATCACTCTGAGAGTCTGAACTTTTTTATTAGTCAAATTGTACCATCCCTTGAACCACCCACCCCACTGGGGGTTGCTGGAGGTGACATTGCAGATAGTATGGCAAAGTTGGTTGAGTACAATTACAACTCCTCCAAAACAGTACACCAAACCCCACAGAGATGGAAAGTTTCTTCCAAAAATCTCTTTCTTTAATGTCAAACAGAATCAGTGTTAGTGGCAGTCCTTCAGCGGCATATGCAGGAGTTCTCATGCAGATCCAGCAGTCTGGCTTGTTGGCAGGCAGACTCATATGCCACTCAGAGAAAGGTATTATAGGATTCTCCGAAGCCGATCAACACCACCATTGCCAGCACTCCTGAGGAGGAAGATAAACTTGCTCTCTTTGGGTTAGTCGGTGCTTATGTACACACATCATTCCCGATTCTCCCAGTAACGCCACCTCAGTCCGCGTGCTACTATCACCCCCTTTTTGGCAACCCTTGTGGCTCCTGCACCCACACCTTCTCCGAGTACTTAGTGAGCTCAGCCTCCTCTGACACCACCTGGTGGCATGACAATGACCTCACTTGCCTATGTGATGCTCTGACGCTCTATGGCACCAGTTTTTACCAACCATCATCCTGCGTGCATTAATCAGTGATTTTTGCTTATTCTCTGCTCTGTAGAACAAAGATATTGTTGAAAATGACTGATGGTGAATAGCCAAAATGGTTCTGAAGCAACACATTATTTTCATGTGAAATTTGAAATTCATCTCCACCCAAAATGCCATGGTTGGGTGTAACATAATGTAATGGAAGATTTAAACTGTGTTTTTTTTTTACTTTTGCAGCCTTTGCTTCTGCAAGGCTGAGAACCTGCTTGTTTTTTTAGAATCAGCAGACTTAAGCTAAATTCCACCGAGGGGCCAGAGATGCAGTTATCTGACGAAAGGACATCTGTGTACCAAGAACATTTAATCTTCCTGCTTGTTTTGGTCACAGACTTGATGCAAAATAAACCATTGTATTCAAAGTGAGAAGCTGAAAATTACAGTTATTATTCGATAGAAGCCTAGCATGCTAGCTTGCTCACTTATCTTTCTTACTGTGCTGGGAATAGGTGCTTGGGTAAGCAGTTTTTGGGTAATATAAGCCATGTTCCCACTGCTGAAGTTTGAGACTCTCCGAGAAGTGGCAACATCTCTCAGCAAGAAGAAGAACTTCTAGCGACCAGCTAACGTCCCGGTCGAGGGAGGTGGAGAAGCTGCTACCGGCACCCCGACAACCTACTACAAGTGTGCAGTCGTTGCCTTGCTTCGGCAGTTGGGACCAGCCTAGGCGTTGATAAGTATAGTTGGGAAGGGCTAGCATATTGTAGTTTGAAATCAGCTTTTGAATTTGTAATAAACATTTGTATAAACTGAACTGCTCTCAGTGTGTGTGTCTATTTTCTTTCGGTAGCTCAAACATTGTGACCAATCTAAAACGAACAAAGTGAGAAGTACAGGTTTACCCAGGACAATTGGCATAGTCGGCAGGATTGGTCTCAAGATGTTTCGCTGAAAGAAAGAGGTGAGCCCTGAGCAGTTCTTGATTCCGGGATAGACTTCCAAAGATGAAGGGTTTGGCATGTTGGCCAATACCCTGTCTTTGTTAGGACCACCCATTAGTTGGGATGAGAAGTTAGATCCATCAAGTGCACCTCTGGGAGAGCGGGTTGCCACTCTCCTTCGAGAAAGTAAATTTCCTGGTAAAAAGGGGACCTCTGACAGATGGATGGTCGATACCAGTGCGGAGCACTCGGTGATTCCTGGTAACCTCAATCTCTGGACTGGACCAACATTTCGAATAGAGGGGATGGGAGGAGCGATCACCCTGGCAAAGGAAATAAAAGTCCGTGCCACAGTGGGTGATGGCCCTTCCCCTGTATGGTTACATGCCCTGGTGGCTGCCACCGACGAGTGTATCCTGGGTATTAATATGTTGGTCAGTACAGCCCTTAATACTAGCCAAGGGGGATTTGCATTTGGAATTCAGACTATTACAAAAAGACTAGTGGTGGGTCGGGCTAAGTGGGATCCTGTGATGGTGCCTCCCCATCCCACCCCCCCACCCCCCCACCACCCCCCCGAAACCAGTGTGCATTCACAATATCGTCTCCCTGGAGGGCAGGAAAAGATTACTGCCACCATCGATGCTTTGCAAGAAGGGGTAGTGAGGCCCTCAACGTCGCCCTTTAATAGCCCAGTTTGGCCGGATGGCTCCTGGAGAATGACAGTTGATTATTGTTTTTTGAACAAACATACCCCACCACTTGCTTCGGCAGTTCTGGACATTGTTACACTTATTGAAAACATTGCTACTGGGAACTCGGGAACATGGTATGCTGTCATTGATCTCGCTAACGCCTTCTTCAGTATTCTTATAGCTGAGGTCTCACAGGATCAGTTCGCCTTTACCTGGAAGAGGCACCTCCCTCAGGGCTATGTACACTCTCCTACTATTTGCCATAGCCTAATTGCCTGTGATTTGGATGTGGTGCCAGTATTGCCTTCTCTCTCTATTCACCATTATATTGATGATGTGATGATCCAAGGGGCCACAGAAGAGATGGTACAGGAAGCAGAACAAGAGGATGCCTGGTTTACTGATGGTACCAGCCGGTGGGTGCAAGGGAAGCAAAAGTGGAAGGCGGTGGCTTACAATCCCAGGTCAGGAACTCACTTATCGGAAGAGGGGGATGGTGGCTCCAGCCAGTATGCTGAGTTGAAGGCGGTCACTTTACCACTAGACCCCCATGATCACCCTCTTCACCTGTTTACTGATTCCTGGGCTGTGGCTAATGGACTTGTGGTATGGATGCCTGATTGGCAAAAGAACGACTGGCTGATACATGGGGCAAACAGTTGTGGCAGCTGTTGTGGGATGCTTCCCACCACTGTGAGATAACCGTATATCACGTTGATGCCCATACCAATGTGACGACTAACATGGCACAACATAATGCAGTAGCAGATCAGCTTGCCTCTATCAGCCACGCCGATACCATCCCCCTGGCTTGATGCGCACATGAACAGAGTGGCCATTTGGGGGAGAAAGGATAAGCTATGTGGGCCCGTACACATGCTTTACCCATCCATCAGGATGATGTCCGCATGATCGTGCGTACATGCCCAGCATGCCAGCTTGTGAAGTCCCGCACCGTTCCTCCTGGTCCACATGGCTGAATAAGATGGGGTGCTCGCTCAGCTGCGGCCTGGCAAATTGATTACATAGGCCCCATGCCAGACTGTATGGGTAAACATTACATCCTAGTAATGGTTGACACCTTTTCGGGCCTGGTTTATGCTTTTCCCACCAAGACGGCTGACCAAGCTAGCACTATCCAAGGACTAAACCATTTAATTTCTCGTTATGATGTTCCAGAGGAGATTCAGTCTGATAATGGCTCGCACTTCTCCGGGAAGGCAATCTGTGATTGGGCAACTGATAACGGTATCTTATGGGTTCACCACATTCCTTATTACCCGCAGGCTGCTGGGTTAGTTGAATGAATGAACGGCTTACTGAAGGAACAAATTCGTTTGTTAACACCACTGGGGACCCTGAAGGGGTGGTGTCATGTGCTGCAGCAGGCAGTCGACAATTTGAATCATCGCCCTTTAAAAGGAGGTACACCTTTCCACTGACTTCTTCACACTTCTGAACTACAGCCTATTCCAGAGGAAAAACAGTCATTGCCCTCCATTCCCGAGCTAGAGAATGCCGGACAAAAAGTATGGGTGGCACCATCAGGTGTTGGCCCTCCTGTAAAAGGGGAAATAGTGACACCTGCCCAAGGTAACACTTGGTGGGTAGCTATTGAGGGACAGGATGATTTAGTTTGTTTAAACACGGAACGCTTACAGCATCGTAAGTGACATGTGTCAGGCTTCTTTGTTCCAGGTCCTCCGTTTTACGCTCCTGGTGATCTGGCTTAACAGCTGCTTTGGTGCCAACAATTGGATTTGTAATGTTGAGGATGTTCCGAGGGAGTTGCCCGTAGGAGACACGGTCCGATGCATTACATCAAGGAAGTCCTCAGTCACCCGCCTCAAGTGCAGCTTATATAGATATGTTATTGCCAGTCTCAGTTCCTATATTTTGTTTGTAGATGGACCGACTGAAGGGGTCGCCCCCTACTTCTGTGATGGTCATTTTTGTACCCGCTTTGTATCTTGTAATAACTCTGCACCACCTGTTGCTAAGTGGTGGGAGGATTCCAGTTCTGTGGAGGGTTGGTGGCCTACTTACCTTCATCACGAACTCTCTGCCGTCAGGACAGTGGCTTTACAGAATCATATGGCCCTGGATTTTCTGTTAGCAAAACACGTGTGCCATGTTGCTCGTATGTACCTGATGTATCCATTAATATTTCTGTTATTGTTCAGCATGTTTCGAATTCTGTTTGTGAGCTCCAGTGTCTGGGTATTGTGACCCACGAGGATAGTTTAAGCCTCGGTCGGAATCCTTTTTCATGGTTAACTGGTAGATTTGGGGGGTTGGGCCACGCTATTCTCCGTTGGTTGCTCGCATTATTGCTTGTTTTTGTGATTATTGTAGTTTTGATTTCTCTTTTACACTCTTTTTGTACTCTTATGCTTGTTAAGTCTCGTGTCGGACAGCCTGTGACCAAGGGGTGGAATGTAATGGAAGATTTAAACTGTGTTTTTTTACTTTTGCAGTCTTTGCTTCTGCAAGGCTGAGAACCTGTTTGTTTTTTAGAATCAGCAGACATAAGCTAAATTCCACCGAGGGGCCAGAGATGCAGTTATCTGACGAAAGGACATCTGTGTACCAAGAACATTTAATCTTCCTGCTTGTTTTGGTCACAGACTGTCAGAGGCCTAACCATGATGCAAAATAAACCATTGTATTCAAAGTGAGAAGCTGAAAATTACAGTTATTATTCGATAGAAGCCTAGGCATGCTAGCTTGCTCACTTATCTTTCTTACTGTGCTGGGAATAGGTGCTTGGGTAAGCAGTTTTTTGGGTAATATAAGCCATGGTCCCACTCCTGAAGTTTGAGACTTTCCGAGAGGTGGCAACATCTCTCAGCAAGAAGAAGAACTTCTAGAGACCAGCTAACCTCCCGGTCGAGGGAGGTGGAGAAGCTGCTATCGGCACCCCGACAACCTAATCCAAGTGTACAGTCGTTGCCTCGCTTCGGCAGTTGGGACCAGTCCAGGCGTTGATAAGTATAGTTGGGAAGGGCTAGCATATTGTAGTTTGAAATCAGCTTTTGAATTTGTAATAAACATTTGTATAAACTGAACTGCTCTTGGTGTGTGTGTCTATTTTCTTTCGGTAGCTCAAACACTGTGACCAATCTAAAACGAACAAAGTGAGAGGTACGAGTTTACCCAGGACAAATGACCAGCAACATTATCGCTTTTAAAAAAATAAAACAGCGTACTGTAACCTTTTGATCAAAACACAGCATCGTAGGTGGAGACTGAAAACCTGCCAATGTCTGTTGTTGTTTAATAGTAAATACTCTGCTGATGCTACTGTCCTGCTTAGTTGCCAAACTGATAAATTTATTTTTTGCAGTGGCAGATATCTCCCTTTGGTTGATGGTCCACCCTCTCACCCACAGGGAAGTGCCTACCTTGTCCAGGGCTTGAACCACTGCCTCTTCCAAGTGCCCCTGGAGCAGCACATCATCAATGTAATGGGCCAGGGACACATTAGGGTCATTTAATGTCTTGCATATCTCTGCCTATCAACCCATGGCACAATATAGGGCAGATTGGCAAAATGCAAACTGGTCCTGCGACTCAGGACTTGCAGAGATAGAGCATTTGCCAGGTCTACCACGGCATACCAGTGCTTCCCCTACCGGCCCCCTACATCTTTGACCAGGTTTACCACATCGGGGATCACTACACTGAGTAGGGAGGAGTATTTGTTTAACCGCCTATAATCAACTGTCATAAGTCATATGCTGTCCTGCTTATGTACAGGCCACACCAGGCTATTGTACGGGAATATGGCAGGTTGTATGACTTATTCCTGCAGTAGGGCAGCTATCGTCTTCCCAATCTCTTTTGTGCCCCTGGGCACCTGATATTACCGGGTGCTGCCTACCCTCGACGTGGGTCGGATTACTACCAGGTCCCATCTCGCTGACTTAATTAGTATGCTGGTGAAGACCACCCCAAAGGTAAACATCCCTTTGCCAGTCCTTAGAGAATGGCCATTGAGCATGTTAATCTCCAGGATACACTCCAGGGATGCAGTGATCAGAACGGGTAACAGCCAGGGTGGCTATAGCAAGGTGATTCCCTGGCAGAGATGGTGGACTCACCCCCCAAGGACAATGTGGGAACTTCACAATCTGCAAGATTGCTTGGCCACAGTATCCACTAGCACCATCCACCTCTGTATATTTACCTTCCCCCATTGTATCACAATAAAAATGTGGGCCTCAGGAAAGGGCCGCCGAATAAATTCATCAAGAGCCCTATGGCAGTGGAGTGGAGGTTCGCCACCCCGTGGTCAACCCCTGCTGCTGCAGGGCTTTGATCTCTGACTACAGGGACAATCTCAGAGGGGAGATGAGCCAAGGGCAGGCAGGGTGAACCCATACCTTTGAGTGACATGACTCCTCCTTTGCTGGGCTTCTCCACAGTGCTCCTTCCAGAGCGTATATAGTGCAGAAGCAGATAACCCGTGGATCCCATTCCAATCCACCCCTACCCGCAACAGTGCCACTTATAAGCCCTTGCAGGTTATACAGGATGCAGAGTCCTTCCGGGCCTGAGCAGGTGCTCTTCACTCCACCAATTCCAGTCCTTCCAGCAGGCAGATGGCTTCCCTCACTGTCTTCCTGGTCATGGGCCTATCGAGGACATTACCACCACTTTTAGTTCAGGACAGGCAGTGGTCACCAAGTATCCCACCTGCAAAACCTTGAAGCTTTTGGGGAAGTCACAGTGGCCATGGGCACCCTCATGGAGCATGGTAACCAGAGCCCACTCTCTGTCACTCATTGTCCCTTCCTCTATTATACTCCACTCTGCCCAGGACTGTAGGTTCCATTCTATCAATGCAGGGTCAGTGCCAGAACGTATGCTACAAGGAGGGCATTAACGATTTTGAGGAGGGGGACTCGTTCAGCTGAGGGGGGTAGGAGGAGGGTGCTGATAGGGACTACCTCTCATTAATGCCATCTGCTCCTCCAACATGGGGCACAAGGATGCTCTTTTTATTGCATCAAGTGTTACTAGATGCTACTGACACTTAACGCACGCTAGTTACATGGCTGGGGGCAGGTAGAGAGCCACTAGCATGCATCAACCTAGAGCCTACTGACGCATGAGGAAGTGGGATGGGTAAGACAGCCAGGGATAGACACAACTGTATTGGGGGGCATAGTACCTTGTCTCTCCCCCTCCCCTTGGCACCGACCCTGTATCAATGAAGAATACCTCATTTGGACTGCTGCCACCATCCAGTTGCAAAGTGATACATCATTCTTAACCACCTCAGACAGTGTCCACAGGGCATTATTAATAGCCTGCTGACTGAACAGTCCACCAGGATGCTCACTTCCCGATGGGATAGGCTTACATTAGTTCTACCCTCACCCCAGAGTCAGAGTAGCCATGTGCCCAGGGACTCTCCCGGCTGTTGTCTGTAGTGATGCCCCAGCCCAGTCAACTATTTGGCTGGATATTCCTGGATCTTGGTAGTCTAACAAGGGCCATGGGTATGACTGCATAAGGCTCCCTGGCCCTCATCTATATCCTCAATGGAACAGGATGGCGGAGTCCCTCCATGTTGTAGCTGGGACCCTATGGTCACTGGTCTGGCCCGTAGAGGATTAGGTGCATGGTGGGGGGGGAGTGGGGGGGGGCTGTTCTACATCCTCACTACCATCACTGTCCATTCACACAGCCCCATCCCCTGATCATGTCAGAACCAATCCCCACCACATCATAGCTCAGACCTTGACTAGGTCTGGCTGCCAGCTGGCCCGGTGGGCTGCTTTTAATTGCTGTAGTTTAACTAATTAACATGCTAGTTCAGTCCCTTTGTTCTCAAGTTCTGTGACCTAGTTTTCTACAGCCCGAAATGCCTCTTGCAAAGTGGAGCAAGCCTGCTGTATTGCCTCCATTTCCCCATCTAACTGGCCAATTTTGTGGCCTTTTTTTCCTAAGGCTTCATGCTGATGCCTTAGGATGGCTGCTAGCAGCCAAAAGGCACACGATCTTTCAGATTTATTGTCAGAATACATACATGACATCACATATAACCCTGAGGTTCCTTTTTCGTGTGGGCACAACAGAACTTCCACTAATTGGTAGCACAAAAAAAACTGTACATAGCATAAAACATGTAAACAAAGAACTGCAAACTGTGCAATGCAGAAAAAACAAAAAGAAAATCAATAAAGTACACAAATAAGAGTCCTTAAATGACTCTGAATAAGTTTCTCATTGAGGAGTCTGATGGTGGAGGGGTAGCAGCTGTTCCTGAACCTGGTGGTGTAAGTGTTGTGGCACCTATATCTCTTTCCTGATGGTAGCAGTGAGGACAGAGCATGTGCTGGCTAGTGAGGGTCTTTGATGATTGCTGCTGCTCTCTGTAGATGTGCTCAATAGTGGGAAAGGTTTTGCTTGTGATGTCATGGGCTGTGTCCACTACCTTTTGGAGGGATTTCTACTCGTGAGTATTGGTGTTTCTATATCAGACTGTAATGCAGCTGGTCAGCACACTTTCTTCCACACCTCTGTAGAAGTTTGATTGGGGTTTCTGATATCATTCCAAGCCTTCACAAACTCCTGAGGAAGTAGAGGCACTGATGTGCTTTCTTCATGATGCCTTGGTATGTTGGGTCCAGGGAAGATCCTCCGAGATAATGACTCCCAAGAACTTGTATTTGCTCAACCTCTTCACCTTTGATTCCCCCAATGATCACTGACTCTGGCTCCCCTTACTCTTCAGAACTCCGACTTCTTGAGAAGGGACACAATGTGGTGCCTAACCTTATTCCCACGCTGGTCCAAATGATCGGACCAGTCCACTGGTCTGCCCTGGTCAGCCTGTAGCCAAGCTAAACTATTAAACCCCACATTGTCATCAGTCCACCCAGGGATTCCATCTTCACTATGAATCCATACTACCCCTGTTCCAAAACACCTGTGAGGGGCCTCAACCACGATTGGCAGCTGGGGTGACTTCCGAATAGGCTCCCGCCAGAGGACACGTTACAGGATCACATTACAGGACCGCAATCAATGAAGATGAGCAGCAACATTCAACTTTTTTCCAAAATTATACTTTATTAACAATAAATTAATGATAAATTGTTCACAATACAAGAAAAACTGTTCAAGTCTTTTTACATTCATAGAGTCAATCATATTGATAAATTTTCATCATTGTACATTTTACATTCTTCTCTTAATACTCCGCACCTACTGCTGTGCCACTTTGTTTCTCCTTCCCCCAGTGCTGGTTGAGGGGCTGCCCCTCAATGTCAGCCCCTCAGTGTCTGATAATGGGAGGACTCTAGACTGTGTTCCTTCCTCACAGCACCCTCACATTGGCTGCACCATGCCTCAGTGCATCCCTCAACACGTACTCCTGCAGCCTGGAATATGCCAATCAGCAGCATTCCCAAACCAACATCTCAATACAGGTAGATCCTGACATGATGGGGTTCCGTTCCGAGACTCGCATCGCAAGTTGAAATTATTGCAAGTCAAAACAATATCGACCTCCCCATTTCTGCTGCTCTGTGAAGCACCTGAGTACATGTTCTGACATTAAGTGTCACAGAAATATACATTAATGTCTATTAACCACAAATTTTTTATGGAAATTGTATTGAGAATAGCATAATATATTTTAACTCTGGCTTATGATCCAGCTGCGCTGGGTGGGTCACGTCTCCAGAATGGAGGACCATCGCCTTCCCAAGATCGTGTTATATGGCGAGCTCTCCACTGGCCACCGTGACAGAGGTGCACCAAAGAAAAGGTACAAGGACTGCCTAAAGAAATCTCTTGGTGCCTGCCACATTGACCACCGCCAGTGGGCTGATATCGCCTCAAACCGTGCATCTTGGCGCCTCACAGTTTGGCGGGCAGCAACCTCCTTTGAAGAAGACCGCAGAGCCCACCTCACTGACAAAAGGCAAAGGAGGAAAAACCCAACATCCAACCCCAACCAACCAATTTTCCCCTGCAACCGCTGCAACCGTGTCTGCCTGTCCCGCATCGGACTTGTCAGCCACAAACGAGCCTGCAGCTGACGTGGACATTTACCCCCTCCATAAATCTTCGTCCGCGAAGCCAAGCCAAAGAAAGAAATGATTGGCATACCCTTTTCTACTCTCTCACACAGATTGGCTCTGGATTTAACACCCCACTCCTGTTGGGAGCCTGACCACTGTAAGTTGTGTTTTGGCCATCCCTGCTCTAGATGTTCCCCGTGCCTTGTTCAGAAGAGCTTTAGGGATATCTTTCATGAATCAGCACCAAAATGACAAAAAATGATTAGAGAGAGAGATTCTGAAAGGGGAAAGAGATGTTAGAAATCATCCAAGCAAATCCATTTGGATGATTTCTGACCATCATAACTATGAAATATTATAAGTCAGTGTCTATCTTGTATGTTGAAAGACCAAAGGGTTTCAGGCTGACCAAAGGCCATCTTTCACCGAGTTAATGGTCTTCCAGCAGTTCTGAATCTTTAACTCAGAGTGTGGCCCCAAGAACAGTCCATAGATCAGATAGTCTTCTGTCACACTGCCACTGGAGAGGAACCGTGACAAAGCCCCCTGCATCCTTCCACCAAATGACCTGGACAATCTACTTAGGGAACTATCCCACCGGATCCATTGGGAACTCCTCTCTCAGTTTCTGCACCACTGCCTGATGGCCTTGTGGTTGAAGATGTTGTCCTGGAAAAACCTTTCCTCGAAGGTTAGGTAGTGTGGCAAAGTCCAGCTAACTGGCACATTACGTGGCAATGGGGCCAGGCCTATCCTTTGCAACCCCTAGAAAAGGTAGAATTTCAGCACTCGTATTTTGGTTCCACACACAGCTTGATGCAGCCATGAGCGGGTACACCACTGACCCCATTTTCTGATGTCTTGTACATTGCACTCCTTCAGACCCCCAAATGAATCTAAAAACTGCTCTGGTAACTGCCAGAATGGAAGTGTGGGGCATGGGCTGCACCTGTGCCACATACAGCCCCACTGAGAGCAACTCGCACCTGATGATCAGATTCTTCCCCATTATCTAGAGGGCTCACCATGCCCACTGATCCAATTTTTGTTGGACCTTTGCAATCTGCTCTGATCAATTCTTGTTGCATGTCTCAGACCCTCCAAATCAGATCCCTAGCAGCTTCAGACAGTCACTCTGACTGTGAAGGAGATGGTGGACTAGTTGGGCCAGTTTCCGAAGAGCATGACCTCGCTCTTCTTCTGATTAACTCTGGTGCCTGATGCAGATTCAAAATGCCTGCATATATTGGTCAATTTCCAGACCGAATGTGTATCCAAACAGAAAATGGTGACATCATACATATACAGGAAGGCCTTGACCCGAGTGCCTCGGCTGCCTGGCAATGTCTCTGCTCTTAAGCCCTCATCCTTCCTGATGGATTCAGTAATGGCCTCCATGGAGCAAACAAATAAGACTGGAGACACTGGGCAGCCTTGCCAAACTCCAGATTTGATGGGGAAGCCATCTATTTCCTTCCCATTGATTTGGACTGCACTACAGATGTCTGTGTAGAGCAGCTTAATCCATTTCCAGATTCTCTCTCCAAAGCCCATTTTGGAGAGCACATCCATCATGTACATGTGCAATATGCGGTCAAAAGCCTTCTCCTCGTCTAAACTAACCATGCAGGCATCCACATCCCACCATCTGTCCTGCACATAGGTGATGTTATCTCTGGGCAGCACAAGGCTATTGGAGATCTTCCTGCATAGAACCATGCAGGTCTGGTCTGGGTGGATCACCTGCTCCAGGCAAACTTGACTCGACTGGCAATGGCCTTGGACAGGATTTTGTAGTCTACATTTAGCAATGAAATGGGTTTCCAATTCCTGATATCCTCTTTCTCCCCCTTCATTTTGAAGATGAGGGTGATGATGTCTTTTCTCATGGAGTCTGACATGATTCCTGCAACTCAAGCAGTAGGCCATCATTTCCAGGAGTCTTACTCAATCCAAAGGAATGGTTGGAGTCTGCCAGCTCCCACAGAGTAATTGGCTGATCCAGAAATTCTCTAAGACTTCCATGATAGAGGAAAGAAAGTTTTGGGAGGTTATTCTGTCTGTAGCCTTAGTGCCATACAGAATGGAATAGAAGGACCTGCTGATCCTCTGAATGCCCAAGAAACGTGAGCATGTTTCATCCTACTCTACTGTATGAACTCTGGATCAGAAGATGATCTTGGAGGACTCTAAGGTGAAGAGCAAGGCTTACTGGTTCTGAACACCTTTGAAGATAAAGAACCTCTTGGTGTTCTACTTGGTTGCTTCCCACTGGGTCATTGAAGAGTTTCCAGATTCCCCAACCAGTGAACTCATTCTTTAGTTTTTCTACATTCTCTGGGGTCAGCAACCATGTTCTGCTTCCATGTTCCCCTACCCGCCTTCTGGTCCACCTGTAGGTGACAGGAGGTGCAAAGGAGGCAGTGGTCAGAAAAAAGCTCCGGCGTAATGTTGTGGTTTTGATCACGACAGCCTTTGATATGAAGGCAAAGTCTAACATCTCCTGCTTGATCTCATCACTCAGCCCTCTTCTACACTCCCTCTACAGCCATTCTCACTGGGGGATCCCTGGGGGCCACAGCACGTTTAAGTGGAGCCGCAGACTGAAATCATAAAATATTTTTATTTTTTATATAGTTGGTAGGAGAGAAGTATGGAAGAAACAACTAAACCTTGAGCAGATTTCTAAGGGGGACAAAGCGAGAAAAAGGTTGAGAATAGCTGCTCTACATCCACCTCTGTACAGCCAAATTCTAGTCCAAAACTCAATCATCAAATTCACTGACATCAGTCGTAAGCCGAACATCAAATAAAAATGAGACAGAATAGAGAAAGGAGATTGAACATCAAGAGGTATGGTCTGAAGATAACAACCTCTCTCAAAATCAGTAAGACAAGAGCTTCAGGAGAGTTAGAGCTCACTCCCCTGTCTACATCAATGATGCTGAAGTGGAGACAGTAGAAAACTTCAAGTTCTTGGGGGAAAACATTTCAAATGGCAGGACCTGGACTAACCACATGGACATAATGGCCAAGAAAGCACACTAGGGCTACTACTTTCTTAGAAGACTGAGGAAGTTTGGCATGTCTCCCATGTCACAACAACTTCTACAGGGCAACCATTGAAACCTTCCAACCTGGATGATTCACATCATGACATCATGGGAACTGTTCAGACTAAGATTGGAAGAGGTAACAGAAGGTGGGGAAAGCAGCTCAGAACATCATACAAACCTCTCTCCCCTCTTACTTGCTGCAGCCCAACAGATACAATACTTATAAAGAAAAAGTATAATAGTAAAATAATTGAATTAAAATTAAAAGAGACAATATAATGAACAAAAAAAAGCAGGCATAGCTGGGGCCTAGGCTACACCCCAGAAGGAGTTGAATGAGAGGTTGCCAAAGGAGAGTGCAGGAAGAAGAGGACTAAATCGATCTGCGTTCCAGAAAGAAGAGGAAGGTCCTGAGACTCTGATATGGATTGTATGTCCATGGTGAAGATGAGGCAGTGTAGACCAGGGAATTGGAAGTTTCCAAAAAGGTGGAGAGCTTGCAGGTGTCACAGATATAGCTGGGAAGGGACTGGACAAAGAGCAGAAGATAATGTGGAGGTATGAATCAAGTTTTTTTTTTGGGGGGGGCAGGTATTAGCAGAAACAGGTCTGCCTGGGTTGCTCTTCTTGTGAATCTTGGGTAAGTGATAAACACAGGTGGGACAAGGTTGGGGAACTACAAGGTTGGAGACAGTAGCAGGGATATGATGGTATGAGATAATATCCTGGAGATGGTTGATGGGGTCCTGGTCTAAGGATAGGGGTTTCAGAGAATGGGACTTGCTGTAAATATTTATCTATCCACTATTTGGTTAACTTATCATGTACACAGGTAAAATATACAAATTCACTAATATCCCTACTTGCTGCAGCCACACAGCTTCATTAATTATAAATAAAAGTGACCACAATGTGCCATGAGGCCCTCATACTCATAACCGACACATTGATTCCGAAATTAATTGCCAATTAAGTTTAAAAAGACAAATGCTGGCGGAACATTTGAAGGGCTCGACGCTTTGGTTATATATTTTTACCTCCTATGGATGCTGTGAGACCTGCTGATTTCCTCTAGTATTTCGACAATCACAGCGTCTGCAGACTTTCGCGGTTTACACCAGTTAGTTCATCTTGCATTGTGTTGAAGAGCTGAGGGTTTTGGATTGATTGCACCGAATGGGGAGTGAATGTACGACACTCATCCTATTACCTGTCTGAGGACCGGCCGGTCGTGGCACCGAGCCCTCAGCAGAATTCCGTTCGAAATCACGCGCTGAACGCTTGGGCTTCTCCCGATTGGCTGCAACTCTTCTTTCCGGTGGGCTGCACTTGTGGCGAGCTCGGGGTTCCGGCTTCAGGATGGGTCTCGGCTGTCGACGTGGCGGCGCCGGCACGGGAGGACGGAGGAGGAAGAGTTCGCGTGCGGACAGGTGAGGCTCGCGCTCGTTCCGGGCGGGAGGGGATTTAAACGACTAACGGCCCGCCGTGGCGGGACGGCAGAGCCGCGGGCTCGGACCGTCCCTTCCAAGGTGGAGAGAGTCTGATCCTCCGGGCGCTTTGGAGCCCAATTGATAGACTCCTGAGCCTAAGAAAAACTGTAACCCCCATGTGCGTGCAA
This sequence comes from Narcine bancroftii, assembly GCF_036971445.1. Classification (NCBI taxonomy): domain Eukaryota; kingdom Metazoa; phylum Chordata; class Chondrichthyes; order Torpediniformes; family Narcinidae; genus Narcine; species Narcine bancroftii. The sequence goes on along the minus strand of NC_091471.1, from coordinate 113,187,343 downwards.
AACCCTGAGGCGGGGGTTGGGGGGAGGCTGAAACCCTGAGGCGGGGGTGGGGGGGAGGCTGAAACCCTGAGGCGGGGGTGGGGGGGAGGCTGAAACCCTGAGGCGGGGGTGGGGGGGGAGGCTGAAACCCTGAGGCGGGGGTGGGGGGGAGGCTGAAACCCTGAGGCGGGGGTGGGGGGGAGGCTGAAACCCTGAGGCGGGGGTGGGGGGGAGGCTGAAACCCTGAGGCGGGGGTGGGGGGGAGGCTGAAACCCTGAGGCGGGGGTGGGGGGGAGGCTGAAACCCTGAGGCGGGGGTGGGGGGGAGGCTGAAACCCTGAGGCGGGGGTGGGGGGGAGGCTGAAACCCTGAGGCGGGGGTGGGGGGGAGGCTGAAACCCTGAGGCGGGGGTGGGGGGGAGGCTGAAACCCTGAGGCGGGGGTGGGGGGGAGGCTGAAACCCTGAGGCGGGGGGGGGGGGGGAGGCTGAAACCCTGAGGCGGGGGGGGGAGTGGCTGAAACCCTGAGGCGGGGGGTTGGGAGAGAGAGGCTGAAACCCTGAGGCGGGGGGGGGGGGGGGAGGCTGAAACCCTGAGGCGGGGGGGGGGGGGGGGGGAGGCTGAAACCCTGAGGCGGGGGGGGGGGAGAGTGGCTGAAACCCTGAGGCGGGGGGTTGGGAGAGAGAGGCTGAAACCCTGAGGCGGGGGGCGGGGTGGGGGGGGAGAGAGAGGCTGAAAGCCTGAGGCGGGGCGGGGGGGGGGGGGAGGCTGAAAGCCTGAGGCGGGGCGGGGGGGGGGGGGGGAGGCTGAAACCCTGGGCACTTACCCCAAAGTAAACCTCACGGTAAGAAGTTGGAAGGATTCATCCGGAGAGAAATCGGGACCCTTTTTCGTGACAAGGAATGGCTAGTTCTCCTCCCCTGTGTGCTGTAGTGTACAGGGCCATGGGCTAAGAGTGGCGAGGCTGCACCACTCTCTCTGACTTTTGGCAGGCGTGGATGTGAGGGGCAGAATTTCATCCCGCGTGTCTTTTTTCCAATAATTCCTGACTGGGGTGCCGGTCTGGGCTGTTCGGTGCCTGTGGCCCAAGGGCGGCCAATGTAAAAGGCCAAGTATTGTGCCTTACTGCTTCATCACATCAGATTGAGTCGAGGGGATTGTCACTCGTGAAGCTTCTCAGAATCAGATATTTTTCTTCACGAACACGTCACGAAATTCCTTGGTTTGCGGCGGAATCACAGTGCAAACATTGAGATAAACCACCTCCATAATATATATATATATTTTTCAAAAGTGCAAGAAAAAGACAAAGTAAGGTTGTACCTATCGTTCATTCAGGAAGTTGATGGCAGAGGGGAAGAGCAAGAAGCTGACCTTGTGCTGCTGAGTGCTCGTCTTCAGGCCCCTGTACCTTTTCCCCAATGGTAATAAAGTATAGTTCAACCAGGGGCATTTTTCACACAGCATATAATAACATCTAAAATTAATATGTGACCACCGCCAGTGGGCTGATATCGCCTCAAACCGTGCATCTTGGCGCCTCACAGTTCAGCGGGCAGCAACCTCCTTTGAAGACCGCAGAGCCCACCTCACTGACAAAAGACAAAGGAGGAAAAACCCAACACCAACCAACCAATTTTCCCCTGCAACCACTGCAACCGTGTCTGCCTGTCCCGCATCGGACTTGTCAGCCACAAACGAGCCTGCAGCTGACGTGGACATTTACCCCCTCCATGAATCTTCGTCCGCGAAGCCAAGCCAAAAAGAAGAGATGGTGCTTAAGTTGTTAAATGTCGGGGTGGAGTGTACCAAACAAAATGAAACATTGAGGTGCATTTATGTTAGGGCAGTAGAGCAAAAGCTTGATTGAAGAAGTTATTTTTAGTTCATGTTTATTTATCATCCTATTGCACAAGTATAACCTGAGGAAAGGTTTAAAAAAAATGCAAACACACAACTCACTTGCAGACAAGCACTACCTATTCAAGACAAATATACGTATATATTGTTTAATAACTAGTAGAGTCTTGGATGGTTAGTGTGAGAAGATCCTTCGATTGTTCAGCATTCCCACTCCATGGGAAGAAGCTGTTCCTTTTCCTAGTGCTGCTGGCTCTGATACTCCTGTATCTTTCCCAAAGAGGGAAGCTGAAAGATGCTGTGTGCAGGGTGGAAGGGATCCTCGATGATTTTGCACATGACCTCTTCAGACAGCAATCCTGGTAGATCAGGTCAATGTGGGGGGAGGAGGAGCCAGCCTCTGATCCAATTCTCTACACCAACTGTAACACACTGTGATGCAAGCATCCAAGATGCTCTCAATAGCGCTCCTGCAGAAGGTTGACATAATGGTGGCCGGTAGCCTGCCTGTTTCTCAGGAAGTGCAATTGCTGTTGTGCTTTACTGACAAGTGATGAAATGTTGTGTGTCCAGGATAGGTCACTTGTTAATGGACTCTGAGGAACTTGACTCTCTGCTCTTCACTACCAAGTTACTGATGTGTAATGAAGGATGGTCATTTCTGGTCCTCCTGAAATCCACGATCATTTCCTTTGTTTTGTCCACTTTGAGACTCAGGTTGTTGTTCTCACATCCTATCATGAGAATTCCACCTATTCAGTGTGACTCATCATTGTTGCTGATGAGGCCATCTACTGTGCATTCCAATTATGAGTCAGAAGCTTGATTAGAAGTGGGCTGAGCACACAGCTCTGAGGTGCACCAGCACTCAGCGTGATGGTGCTGGATGTTCTACTGCTGACCCAGATAGACTGTGGTCCTTCTGTTAGGAATTTTAGGAAGTCCAAAATCCAAATACGGAGAGGACAGCTTCTCCACCAACCTCTCGGGAATGAAATCAATGTACAGCTGCTTGGCGTATGAGGTGTCGTTCTCCAGGTGGGTCAGGATGGAGTAGAGCAACAAGACTATAGCATGCCATTAGAACGGTTTCTTGTATAAGTGAATTGAAATTGGTCCAGTGTCTCTGGGAGGTGCACATTGATGTACTTTATCATTAGACAAGCATTTCATAAATGGAAGAAGTCAATGCCATGGGGAATTGAGGCCTGTTTGGTACTGGGGTTATGCTGGCTCACTTGAAACCCACAGGGAAAATGGACTTCTGCAATGAGGTGTTGAAGATTTTGGTAAAGACCTCCATCAGTTGGTCTGCACAGTCCTTCAGTTCTCGACCAGATATGTTGTCTGGACCTACTGCCTTGTGTGTGTTCTCCTTGGATAGGGTTCTCCTCACCTCAGCTATGCAAGGGGCCGATCATCAGGGACCACTGAGCTTTCTTCAGTGTCAGCCTGTTCTCAATGAACCATGTGTAGAAGGCATTGTCTGTCCAGAAGAAAGGTCAACTTTAATCCACAAGATTGTCTTGTGGTCTGTTATGCACGTGATCTCTTGCCACATGCTCTTCATGTCGCTGGCATCACACAGCTGACAAGCTTTTCCTTCAGGCTTGCATGGGAGAATTTAGCCTTGGCTGATCATAGTGCCATCTTCTGTCCTGAAGACAGCTTCATGAGCTCTGAGAAGTGCCTGGATCTCTGCATCCAACCACAGTTTCTGGTTAGCCCGGGTTGTGAAGCATTTAATCTTGGTGACATCCTCAATGCACTTGCTGTTGTAGCCAATCACTGAGCTTGTGTACATTTACATGACCATTGTAAGTGGCCACCCCCCTGAAACAGCTCCATTCTGTGGTCTCAAGCATTCCTTTAGTGCCCCCAAGCATTCCTTTAGTGCCCCCCACTCCTGGCTATGTCCTGATCTCTGGTTTAGATTGTTTTGCCAGTATGTCGAGGTTAGCGGGATTGATATGTGATCCAAGTAATCAAGGTGGGGGGCAAAGAGTAGCTTTGTAGCCTTTTATGATCGGGGATGTTGGTGTATATTCAGATCCAAGGTGTTCTCTGGTGGTGAATTTGACATGTTGTTGAAACTGTGGTAAGACTGTTTTCAGGTTGGTGTGGTTGTAGTCGCCAGCAATTATGCAAATCTTAAAGATGAGAATGTGGAGAATTATGTTGTAGTTGGAGTATTGACAGTGGAGAATAGTGCAACCCCATACAATCTGCCATCAAAGTACTAAATGTCTTGGTGTATTTGAAACTAGATAAATCCCCAGGTCCGAAAGAGATGCATTCAAGGCTGCTGTGAGAATGGGGTAAGGAGATTTCTGGGGCTGACAAAAATGTTCAAATCTGGCCTCTGGAAAAAATGCTAGATGACTTGAGGAAATAATGTACCTTTTTTTAAAAAAAAATATAGCAAGGATAGGTCATATAATTACAAGAGGTGGCAAAATTATTAGAAACAATTATTTGGAGAAGCAGGCCTTGATCAAAAATAGTCAGTAAAAGTGGGCGTGTTCATGCAAAGGACTTAGATATGTTTTGATTAAGCTCTCCGTGAAGAGTATCAAAAAGAGTTAAAATCTTAAAATTAAGAATTTTTTCACTTAAAAAAAAAAAATGGACAAAATAAATACTAAGAAACCAAGGCAGCCAAAAACAAAAATTGAAGAAGGAACATCGGCCCAAAGTCCAAAAGGGACCAATGTAAGAGTGGCCTCAGGACCGGCAGAGCTGGGGGAGTCAGAGCAAGAACTAACTATTATCCTGGAGAAAATGGAAAACTTGAGCAACTGATTTATTGGTGTCAAAAATGTAATGAGAGACATGACTGAAAGGAGACTGAAATTGAAGAAATCGTTGAAGACTTAATGGAAAGAATGAACCAAGCAGATAAAAACACTTGGTTAAAAACACAGGAAAAGAATACAAGATCGACCAAATGGAGAATTTTAGTAGGTGAAATAATGTCCGAATTATTGGACTGAAAGAAGAAATCTAGGGAAGAGATCCAGTGAACTTTGAAACATGGATCCCGCGAGTGCTGGGGAAGACTAATTCAGAGAAAAATTACATATTGAAAGGGCTCACTGGATCCTCAAACCCAAGAGAGCCATCAGTCAGCGACCATGACCAGTCCTGGTAAGACTTTTGAGTTACCTGGAACGGGAGACAATTCTGGGAGCAGCATATGAATACTCTAAGCAAAATAATGGTCCACCCGATGTTGACCTTGAAAAAGTGCTATTTTTCCAAGATTTTAGTTCTACTTTGATTAAGCAAAGGAAGGAGTTTGATGTAAAAAGACAATTGCATTCCAAAAACTTCAAATATTTGATGATGTATCCCACGTCTCTGAGGGTCAAAGTAACAGAGGTAGAAGACTTCCTGCAAGGTTTATGAAAAGGCTAAGTTTGCCAGAGGAAGAATGTTTACAAAAGGCTTCTTCAGGTGTATTCTCTGCTAAGAATGTGCCTGAAGAAGAGGAAGCGGCCCTTTGAATTGCCGTTCAAGTGGCACAGTGTGGGGACTGATGTCGGGGTGTTGGTAGAGAGCAGGAGCAGCGTGGGGTCGTCCCCACGCTGACAGCCCACTCCGGCTGCCCTTACCCTGATGTCCCGCGCCGGGGTCAGGGGCAGCTGGGAGGGGAGCTGTCAGGCGCTCACCAGCTGACTGTCATCCCCTTAGCAGCTGCTTTCAGGCGGCTGCATTCATGTGTAGGGGTGACCACTGTGCTGCGGAGATTATCCCTCTTGGAGGAGGGTTACCAAATTTACCTCCTGCGCATTCAAGTGGCCTCCTGACAGCCGCATAGTGCCGTAATATGCGGTTTTACAAGTGGGGAATTTGGCCACCTGAAAGTGCCTAATATGGGACTAAGTAAAAGTTGAATAAAAGTGAGATAATGCCATTGAAAAATTTTGATTATGAAAGATATCAAAAAATTAATAGATTTCAATGGATGATATATGGAATCAAATATTTCAGAATAACGATAGGAAACTTACAAATCGTATAAATTTAATAACACTCCTCTTTTAGGAAAAAAATAGAGGAAGATTTACAGAAATGGAAGTCCTGCTGATTATTCAAGTGGGAAGAGTAAATTGTATTAAAATGAAGGCGATGCCAAGATTACAGTATCTTTTTCAATTGTTGCCTATTGCACTACCTAAAAAAAAATTCTTTAAATTATTGAATAGTCACATAAGGCAATTCCTATGGAATAATAGAGTGCCAAGAATTTCATTGAAAAAGTTAACATGGGATTATAAAGTGGGAAGATTTGTACTTCCAGACTTTAAGAAATACTGTTCATCAGCACAAACAAGATTTTTATCATTCTTTTTTGAAGAAGACATTCCCCCCCCCCCCCCCCCGCACCTCTTGTATCCGAATGGGATTGAATTCGATAAAAGTGGCAGCAAAAGATTTTATTTAAGTTAAGTTAGATAACCGTATATTAATACATATGATTAGAATATGGCAAGAAATAAATGAGTATATTGGGGAAGAAAAAGGAGGTAAGCAAAAAGAACACATTATGTAAAAATGTATTGCTGCCTGGGTAACAAAATATTGAATTAATGGTGTGATAAAGGAATAAGATATACCGATGATGGTTATATGGCGGGATCTTGTGTCTTTTGAAGAATTAAGAAATAAATATGGAGTAGCTAATAGGACTTTTGTTTTCTCCAGCTAAGATCATTCCTAAGAGAAAGATGGGGGCCAAACTTGGCCCCACTTGAAATTAGTGAAATGGAAGAAATGATTTGGCTGTGGAATACACCTAAATTTATAACTAAGATGTATTATGCTCTCCAAAATGAAAGTGCTAAACCAGGTTAACAGAGATTGAGAGAGATGGGAGTTGGATTTAGGTGTTGCAATAACGGAAAGATGTCTGATTGATGTTTGGATAGCATAACATCAATTATAAATGCAAGATACTGATCAGTGCAATGTAATTTACTACATCAATTATATCTCATGCCACAAAAATTGCTTAAATCAAAATCTGAAATGTTGGAAATGTGTTTAAGGTGTGGGACAGAAATAGGAACGTTTTTGCATGCTATGTGGTTGTGTGTGAAGGTGAGACCTTTCTGGCAGTATATTACTGAAATAATAAGGATAATGGGTGGTCTTCACTGGTGACCTGGAGCTTTATCTTTTGGACTTCATTGAAGTAAGTAATAAACTAACCAAATTCAAAATTTTATTTGTCAAAATAGCCTTAGCAATGGCTAATAAATGTATTGCAATTACTTAAAAATCTGACTCCCTTCTACATGTAGCACAATGGACTGCTGAAATGAATAGTTGCATACCTATGAAAAAAATTTCATACAACTTAAAGAACAAATGATATATTTCTTAAGATATGGCAGCCATATTTAGATCATACAGGGGCCCAATTGTAATTATAAATACAATAATAAAAAGGATAATAATGAATTGCTGCTATAGTATAAATGCAAGTGACTTCCCCATATAGAAATTTTTTGATGGTCAACATAAATGTGACCATATTGTGAAATGGGAGGACGGGGGAGGGATTGTTTTTTTTTTTGTAAGAAAAAGTTTAATATATATTTGATATTAGAGAGTTTCCCATGTACATTTATGGGGGGAAAAAAACAAAAATAAAAGAATTCAAAAAAGAATAGTCAGTGAAACTCAGCAGGTCAAACAGTGTTCTTTATATCTTTGGCTTGGCTTCGCGGACGAAGATTTATGGAGGGGTAAAGTCCACGTCAGCTACAGGCTCGTTTGTGGCTGACAAGTCCGATGCAAAGTTAAAAGTACATAACCAATGTTTTCTCCAGCATTGTATGTTTTTACTTTAACCACAATGTCTACAGATTTTTGTGTTTCACTTTTAAGCAATAACATGGATGTGTAAGGGAAGTTCCTGGCTAATTTGATTAATTTTTCAAGGAGGGAACTACATTTGTTGAGAGTAGTGCAGTTAATGTAATCTATATGAACTTCAGTAAGCCTTTGAACAAGGTCCCACATGTGAAATCAATCCAAACACGAAGACCATATTGGATCCAAAGCAATTTGTCAAATTGGAACTGAAATTGGTAATAGGGGAAAGAGGCTGATATTGCAAAGTTCTTTTTAAAACTAAAGGCTATAATCATATAACCATTTACAGAGCGGAAACAGGCCTGTCGGCCTTTTGAGTCCACACCGGTTCACTAGAACAACTCCACTAGCTCAAACCTCCAGCTCACCGCCAATAACCCTCCAACCCCCTCACCTCCATGTACACATCCAACCTTCTCTTAAATGACAGAAGGGACCCTGACACACTATCTCATTCAGAAGATCATTCCATTCTGCCACTACTCGCTGAGTGAAAAAGCCATCTCTAATATTTCTCCTAAAGTGTTGCCCCCTTATCCTTAACTCATGGCCTCTTGTTGAAACCTCCCCTGCCCTCAGGGAAAGAGTCTGTTTATCTCTAGTCTATCTATTCTTCTCAATTTTAAATACCTCTATCAAGTCCCCTCTCAGTCGTCTACATTCCAATGAATAAAGACTCAGTCTCTTTAATCTCTCCCTGTAATCCAGATGTTGTAAGCCAGGCAACATCCTTGTAAACCTTCTCTGCACTCTCTCCACCTTATCTATATGACCAGTATATTATAGGGATAGGTACTTTTTCTTGGTTATATACAGTAAAATCCACATTATCTGGCACCTACAGGGATCTCAAATGTCAGATATGCAAATTTTCCAGTCAACTGAGGTGTTGTGCTGCCACTGGTGCAGACCCTCAGAGAGTGAAATCACAGCACTTCTGTGTGGTCCAGCTGCCCAGGCTGACTGTTGTCAGCTATGTACAGGCTTTAAACGTCCTGTTAAAGGAACCGACAGTGGTTTTATTTAAAATCCCACGACAGCTGAGTCTGCGCCCAAGGTGGCAGCACCAATGATCGGCAACAACCACAAGGGGTTGCAGACTCTGGGGAAGCAGAGGACTGGTACAGGGTTCAAGAAAACAGGGAGATTACATCCCCCCCCCCACACTATCACACCTCCCTCCCCCGGTCTGAGAAGGAGAAGTGGGATAGATGACCCACAGAATGGTGACTATGGCAACAAACCAGTGAGGGGCTCTGCGGCTGAGAAACACATAGGAGGTGGACTGTTGGTGACTCAAGGAAAGGAGCCCACACAGGATTGTTTGCTGCTGGAGACCAGGCGGCAGACTACTGGAGACTGGTTCGAGACTGGCTGAAGTGGTGCCAGGTAACAGAACCAGGATGCAAGGGGGACATCACATGATGCTGTGATAAATGACTCCCTTGGGATTAGTTAAAATAGTACCTATTTAAGAAAGTTTAAAAAAATACCTTAAAGTTAATATAAAACATTTAACTAAATATTGATGATATCACCTAAGAAGAAAAAATCGCCTAAACTAACTCCTACTAAAAAGTCTGAAGAGAAAAGAAACTGGGCCAACCTTAGTGATGAAGCTGATCGCTGAGGTCCTGTCTGGATCTGCCAGCAAGGACCCGGGAGAGGGACCTTCCTCCGGAGCCTCCTTCACATCGACTCGTAGAGATGGCACTGCCAGGAGGAAAAACTAAAACTATATAGTGGTTGCGCGAGAAGTAGGCATTTACTGTGCAGTAGAAAAGAAGGTTGAAAAAAGGCCTCTTAAAGGGGCAGTCTGGCATTTCAACATCAGAGGATGAAAGAGATACAAGCCCAATGAAAGAGGCTTCAGAAGAATATGAAAGTGAAGAAACATACAAGTTCAGAAGAGGAGCAGACTAGAGGCAAGAAAACAACTTTTAAGAAGGAAATAAGATTGAATCAAAAATAGGTGAACTTTAAAGAAAAATTAATTTGTCTTTGGAAAATAATTTTAAATTGTCTGAAGAATGGAAGCAAGTTAAAACAGATTTGACAGTTAAAGTGGATAATGCATTAAAGGTGATGAATATCGTCTCACAAAGAATGGATAAATTGGAAAATAAGGTTCAGGATATTCGAGAGGAAGTGCAACATATTGAAGAGAGATCTAATATGTCTGAAGATATGACGACTAGTTTGATCTCAATGAATGAAAAACTTGATATTCTGGAAAATTATAGCAGAAGAAATAATGTTAAAATAGTGGGATTGTCTGGAGTAAATAAGGAGAAGTCATGATTTGATTTTTTTTTTCAAGAATGAATACAAAGATATTTGGAGAGGAACTCTGAAGATGAGATTTTAATCAAAAGAGCCCATAGAGCTTTAAGACCAAAGCCAGGTCTGAGCCAGAGACCCCGATCTATCCTGATTAGATTTTAGAACTACCAGGATAAAGAGAGGCTTCTTGGTTTGGCAATAAAAAGGGCTAAGGAATATGGACCTTTGAATTATGAAGGGGATATTTTTTATCCAGATTTGAGCCAAACTTTATCAAAGAAAAGGAAAGAATTTAACCAAGGAAGTTTTGTATGATAAATGCTACTTGAAAATTTTTGTACCATGTCAACAGAATGATTTTACAAAATTTATTCAAGCCAAAGAATATACTCAGAGTTTGTCTAAATTTCAAGTAACAAAAAGCACTGATATGTTGCAATGAATTTAATATTGAGGGAGGAGGGGTTCTCCCCCCCCCCCCCCCCCCGCCCTTTTCTGATGGATGAAGAATTCTCATGTTAGATGGAATTATTGGTTAAATCAAGGGGTTTTTTTTCCCACGGGAGTCAGGGGATGTGTTTAAGTTGGTTTCTGACGGTTGCATGTGTTTTCATGGCTTAGTCATGACCTGTAAAATGTAGGGAAGTAGTGCTGGCTCTTGCAGTACTTTTTGGGGGATTTTTCCTTTTTTAATAATCAAACATGTTGTATTTAATCTGAACTATTTTAATGTTTTTGCATTGCAGATGATGTCACTCAGGACCAAATTATTTTGTGGGAATTCTTCCTGATGGGAGTGATGAGAAGGGATTTTAAAAATGGGGAAAATAAATAAAGCAATTAAGATTGAGTTTTAATATTAATGGGATGAATGGGAAAATAAAAAGAAAGAAAATTCAGTCTTATATTAAGAAATTGAGAGTGGATATTGGTTTTTTACAAGAGACACATCTAACCGAAAAAATACCTAAAACTGAAAAGAAATTGGGTTGATCAAGTAGTCTTTTTCTTCATTCAGTTTTAAAGCTAGGGGAATGATGATTTTATTTAAGAAAAATTTACCAATTAAAGTTCAGAGTATGACTATGGATCCTGCAGGTAGATATATAATGATAAATTATCAAATGTTTTCTGAAGAATGGAGTTTATCAAATATATATGCACCAAATTTAGATGATGAAAAATGTATACAAAATATTTTTTTAAATTTTGTGAATGTTTATATTGGATCCTTTATTAGATAGATCATCAAGAACAATAGTTAAATCTAAGTCAGCTAAAGCTATATTGTATTTAATGAAGGATTTAAATTGAATCAATATATGGAGAGGGAAACATCCTAGAGATAGAAATTATTCTTTTAATTCTAATAGATTTTATACATGCTCTAGAATCTTTTTTTAAAAAAAACTTTCTGCTCAATTGAGTTTTGAATATTGATTATAAAGCAAGTATAATATCTGATCATTCTATTATTGATGGAATTTATTGAAAAAAGCAGTTAGTTGATAGGTAGAGATTAAATTCTTTGTTATTAAAAGGAAAGATTTTTGTGCTTTTATAAGACAAGATATTGAATTATTTTGTGATTCTAATTTACATTGAGTAGAGGATGTTTATTATTTGGGATACATTAAAAGTTTATTTGCAAGGACAGATTATAACTTGTACTTCAAAAATTAAAAAGGATTGTATGAGAGATGTAGATAACTTAGAAAAATAAATAACAGTATTGGAAAAAGATATTCAAAAATCGCCAACAGAGAATAAACATAGGTGATTAATTAGTAAGGTGTTACAATATAATACAATGTTTTCTTTCTTTGGCTTGGCTTCGTGGATGAAGATTTAGGCTCGTTTGTGGCTGACAAGTCCGATGCGGGACAGGCAGACACGGTTGCAAGGGAAAATTGGTGGGTTGGGTGTTGGGTTTTTCCTCCTTTGTCTTTTGTCAGTGAGGTGGGTTCTGCAGACTTCTTCAAAGGAGGTTGCTGCCCGCTGAACTGTGAGGCACCAAGATGCACGGTTTGAGGAGATATCAGCCCACTGGTGGTGGTCAATGTGGCAGGCACCAAGAGATTTGTTTAGGCAGTCCTTGTACCTCTTCTTTGGTGCACCTCTGTCACGGTGGCCAGTGGAGAGCTTGCCATATAACACGATCTTGGGAAGACGATGGTCCTCCATTCTGGAGACGTGACCTACCCAGCGCAGTTTGATCTTCAGCAGCGTGGATTCGATGCTGTCGGCCTCTGCCATCTCGAGTACTTCGATGTTGGCGATGAAGTCGCTCCAATGAATGTTGAGGATGGAGCGGAGACAACGATGGTGGAAGCGTTCTAGGAGCCATAGGTGATACCGGTAGAGAACCCATGATTCAGAGCCGAACAGGAATGTGGGTATAACAACGGCTCTGTATACGCTGATCTTTGTGAGGTTTTTCAGTTGGTTGTTTTTCCAGACTCTTTTGTGTAGTCTTCCAAAGGCGCTATTTGCCTTGGCGAGTCTGTTGTCTATCTCGTTGTCGATCCTTGCATCCGATGAAATGGTACAGCCGAGATAGGTAAAGTGGTTGACCGTTTTGAGTTTTGTGTGCCCGATGGAGATGTGGGGGGGCTGGTAGTCATGGTGGGGAGCTGGCTGATGGAGGACCTCAGTTTTCTTCAGGCTGACTTCCAGGCCAAACATTTTGGCAGTTTCCGCAAAACAGGATGTCAAGCGCTGAAGAGCTGGCTCTGAATGGGCAACTAAAGTGGCATCGTCTGCAAAGAGTAGTTCACGGACAAGTTGCTCTTGTGCCTTGGTGTGAGCTTGCAGGCGCCTCAGATTGAAGAGACTGGCATCCGTGCGGACATAATACAATGTAGAACAGAGCAAATGATTCTTAGATCTAAACAAATAATATGAATTGGGGGAAAGATCTCAAAGTTTTAGCTTGGCAATTAAAGACAGAAAAAACTTCAAGAATGGTTAATACAATACAATGAGATAATAACAAAGTGACATTTAAACCACAAGAAAAAAGTGAAACTTTTAGGGAACTTTATGAAACACTATATGCTTCAGAATCATTGCAGGATGAAACTATTTTAGATAATTATTTGTCGCAAATAACACTACCTAGGATAAATGAGATAGATAAAGATGAATTGGACAGACCATTTACTGAGCAAGAAGTTAATGAGGCACTTAATTGTTTACAAAATAATAAGTCTCCTGTAGAGGATGGATTCCCAATCAAATTTTATAAAGAATTTAAAGATTTAATAATGCCTTTATTTATACAAGTAATAGAACAAGCTTTTAACTGACATGTTCTTCCAGAAATTTTTACCACAGTGATAATTACGGTTATGCCTTAAAAAAAGAGATCCATTGAAGCCAGCTTCATATAGACTTATTTTGTTAAATATAGATTATAAAATTGTGGCAAAGGTATTAGCAAGTAGAATAAATGCTTTTCTTCCTGAATTAATAAATATAGACCAACAGGTTTTGTTAAAAATAGACAAACTTCTGAAAATATAGTAAGATTGTTAAGTATAATTCATTTAGCACAAATGAAGAAGGATTTAAGTGTTGTGGTTGCATTGGATGCAGAAAAAGCTTTTGATAGACTAGAGTGGGATTTTTTAAATTTAAGGTTTTAGGTAAATTTGGTTTTGGATTACGTATAAATTGGATTAGAGCTTTTATATAAATCCTGAAGCTAATGTAATAACTAATGGGCAGATATCATAGTCATTTAATTTGACTAGATCAAGTAGGCAGGAATGTCCCTTAGCTCCAGCTTTGTTTGCTTTGGTTATAGAACCTCTTGCACAAATGATTCATATAGACTAACAATTGAAAGGTTTTATGGTAAATCAAATTGAGCATAAGATTAGTCTTATTTGCAGATGATATGTTGGTATATTTAACTCAACCTGCAATTATCATTACGTATACTTTATAGACAATTGATAGATTATGGAAGAGTTTCAGGTTATAAAATAAACTGGGATAAAGTGATGTAATGGAATTAGTACAGGGTGATTATTCACAATGTCAAAAAGACATTCAATTTAAGTGGACTGATACTGGGATTAAATATAGGAATACAAATAGATAATAATTTGAAAAAATTATATAAATTAAATTATTCCATTCTTTAATAAAATTAAAGAAGATTTGAAAAAATTGATATATTTACTTATAACTTTAATTGAGAGTGTTGATTGTATTAAAATGAATATTTTTCCGAGAATTCAATATTTGTTTCAAACTTTACCCAATCTCTGTACCTCAATTTTTTTTTCAGGATTTAAATAATTTTCTTTGGAACAGTAAGATGGCAAGAATGTCATTAGAAAAATTAATATTGAAATATGAATTAGGCAAACTACAACTTCCTAATTTTAAGAATTATTACAAAGCAGCACAATTAAGGTTACTTGTTTCTTTATTTGGGAATATTAAACTATTACGGGTGGAGATTGAGTTAAATAAGACTGAAGAAAGGTAACCTAAGGAATTTATTTATAAATGGGAACCAAGGTTAATGGTTATTGGTAGAGATGCTCCATTATTGAAACATTTGATTAATATTTGGAATAAGGTTAAGTTAGAAAATGATAGATCTTTTCTAATTAAAAATGCCATTAATTAAACCTCTTTTTTTTCAAAAGATAATCCTTTTTAAATATTTGGTATGCTGAAGGAATTTCTAAAATATGAGATTGTTAAAAAAAATAGTAGATTCATCAATCTACATTTGATCAGTTAAAAATTAAGTATAATATTCTACGTAATACCCTTTTTTGTTATTTTCATTTAAGAGCTTATTTGAGAGAGAAATTAGGACCAGATATGATATTAAAAGATCCTCCAGATTTAGAACAGTTGAATGTTGATTGAATAGTTAAAAAGTTTATTTCAATAGCATATATCTTTCTTTGGCTTGGCTTCGCGGACGAAGATTTATGGAGGGGGTAAAAAGTCCACGTCAGCTGCAGGCTCGTTTGTGGCTGACCAGTCCGATGCGGGACAGGCAGACACGATTGCAGCGGTTGCAAGGGAAAATTGGTTGGTTGGGGTTGGGTGTTGGGTTTTTCCTCCTTTGCCTTTTGTCAGTGAGGTGGGCTCTGCGGTCTTCTTCAAAGGAGGCTGCTGCCCGCCAAACTGTGAGGCGCCAAGATGCACGGTTTGAGGCGTTATCAGCCCACTGGCGGTGGTCAATGTGGCAGGCACCAAGAGATTTCTTTAGGCAGTCCTTGTACCTTTTCTTTGGTGCACCTCTGTCACGGTGGCCAGTGGAGAGCTCGCCATATAATACACATATATATATATGATGTTACAAGAAAAAGCACTTAAATTAGGTTTAGTTAAATTAAGACAAAAATGGGAACAAGATTTAAATATATCAATACATAAACAAAATTGGCAAAATTTATGTAGAGATTATGTCTAATACAATTAATGTAAGATATAGATTACTTCATTATAATTTTTTTACTCAGTTGTATATTACACCTCAGAAATTGAATAGATGGAAACTGAGTACATCAGATCAATATTTGGGATGTGTTGAAACTATTGGAACTTTTATTCATTCTACATGCTCTTGTTCAAAAGCTAAAACTTTGGATTTTTAATGGGAAATTTTGAAAGTATAACCCTAAACTACCTTTAATGGTTATTCCTTAAAAAAAAAAGTAAGATTTTCATTTGAAATTTGTAAATTAGTTTTGGTGATAGCAAGAAAATGTATTGCTGTTACTTGGAAATCAAATGTTTCATTAACATTAGGAAGATGACAAACAGAGGTTCAAAGTTGTATTTAGTTAGAAAAAAAATTACATATTTGGAGCCCGTATGGTCAAATATTGGATTTGAAATTATAAATAATTTCTTTGAGTCCTCTGGACCGGAGAAGTCTTCCCGTAGAAATAAATAATTTTTTTTTGTGTGATATGTTTTTGGGATCTTTGAGTGTTTTCTGAAGCAATCCAATTTAATATATAATTTTACTTATTTACGTATTTTAGAAATTTAGATTTTTTTTAGTGGGAGTAGTAGGGGTTGATGGTTGGGTGGAAGTGTTTAGTTAAGGGTTAGATGGGGTTCTTTTTAGTAGTTTTCTTTTTTCTCTTTATATAAATCAACATGTATTTAATCAAGTTTTATAATAATGTGTTGTTGTTATAATATATGTTATAATGTGTTATAATATGTGTTGATTTTAAATAAAATATATTTTTTTTAAAAATGCAGGATGCATGAGGGCACTGAAGGGTTCCTAATCATGTCGGAGGTTCAGATCTGGAGCTTGGGGTGCCAATGGTTTAGACTGGACTCTGTGTGGTTGCTGAAGTTCTAGTTGTGAATGCACGGACACTGAGGGAACTCGCTTATGCTTCTCTCTCTGAGTGTAAGAGGCATGTCAAGCAATTTCTGCCACAATTTCTGTGTACTGTTAGGTCTGCTTTGTTCATGAATGAGTGAGACAAACACCAGGCTGAGTCGAAATCAGGGTTCTTTGTTCTTTATTACCGGATTGTAACACTTGCGACCAACCATGTTAGTCGGAGAATGCATTCTGCCGTTATCAGCAAAATGGTGATTTTTTTATACCCTTGGATACATGCTTAGAACATCATCATATCATTACTTGTCCAATGACTAAAACTGTTGCTATCCTTTCCCTGCTAGCTTCCTGCCTCTCAATCCATCAATGTCTCTCTTATCTTGTAAGTACAAGGATGCATTTACATCTTGTTACAGCCCTGTACATTCCCATCTCATGATGTTTTACCTAACAGGAGTACAAGGACACCTCCCCTTCTTGTTACTGCCCTGTACAGGGTAACTCCCTACACATTCCCATCTCATGATGTTTTACCTTACAGTACAAAAGGCAACAACAAAGCTTGAAAAACTCATGCAGTTTGGCATGCAGAGTTTTGCCGCCAGCCTTCCAGACTTCTGGGGGGATTCCATCCATACCTGCTGCTTTGCCACTTTTCAGTTGTTCGATTGCCTTATATGTCTCATCCAGGGTGGGAACCTCATCCAGCTCTAGCCTTAGGGGCTGTTGAGGGAGCTGGAGCAGGGCGGAATCTTGGACTGAGCGGTTGGTACTGAAAAGAGATTGGAAGTGTTCTGACCATCGGTTGAGGATGGAGATCTTGTCGCTGAGGAGGACTTTGCCGTCTGAGCTGCGCAGCGGGCTTTGGACTTGGGGTGAGGGGCCGTACACAGCCTTTAGAGCCTCGTAGAAACCCCTGAAGTCGCCAATGTCCGTGCTGAGCTGTGTTCGTTTGGCGAGGCTAGTCCACCACTCATTTTGGATCTCCCGGAGTTTGCGCTGAAGATGGCTGCATGCGCGACGGAAGGCTTGTTTCTTCTCTGGACAGGACGGCTTTGTAAGGTGAGCCTGGTGGGCAGCTCGCTTCTTTGCCAGCAGCTCCTGGATTTCCTGGCTGTTTTCGTCAAACCAGTCCTTGTTTTTCCTGGAGGAGAAGCCCAGTACCTCTTCAGTGGATTGCAGTATGGTAGCCTTCAACTGATCCCAGAGGGTTTCAGGGGACGGGTCCGTGAGGCGGGTTGCAACGTCGAGCTTTGCTTTGAGGTTTGCCTGGAAGTTTCCTCTCGCTTCGTCTGACTGCAGTTTTCCAACATTGAACCTCTTTCTGGGGGCTTTATTGTTCCTGGGCTTTGGCTTGAAGTGAAGGTTGAGCTTGCAGCGAACCAGCCGGTGGTCAGTGTGGCATTCCGCGCTAGGCATGACCCTGGTGTGGAGCACATCTTGTTTGTCACTTTCTCGCACCAGGATGTAGTCCAGGAGGTGCCAGTGTTTGGATCGGGGATGCATCCAGGTGGTCTTAAGGCTGTCCCTCTGCTGAAAAAGGGTGTTTGTAATGACAAGCCGCTGTTCTGCGCAGAGCTCCAACAGGAGGCGCCCATTGTCGTTGCACTTGCCGACGCCATGCTTGCCCAGGATTCCTGGCCAGGTTTCTGAGTCTTTGCCGACACGAGCGTTGAAGTCGCCCAGGATGACAACCTTGTCGGCTGTAGGGGTACGTTGGATGAGGTTGCGCAGGTCGGTGTAGAACTTGTTCTTTTCTGCTGGTTCCGCCTGGAGGGTTGGAGCATAGACACTGATGAGGGTGATGTGACGCTTGTTTTGAAGTGGGAGTCGCATGGACATGATTCGGTCCGAGAGGCCTGTCGGAAGGTTTTCGAGTTTGGAGGCAATGAAGCTCTTGACCATGAAGCCTACACCAGATAAGCGTCGTTCATCCGAAGGATCTTCGTGATGCCACCATCATCACCCTGTACAAAAACAAAGGCGAGAAATCAGACTGCTCAAACTACAGGGGAATCACGTTGCTCTCCATTGCAGGCAAAATCTTCGCTAGGATTCTACTAAATAGAATAATACCTAGTGTCGCTGAGAATATTCTCCCAGAATCACAGTGCGGCGTTCGCGCAAACAGAGGAACCACTGACATGGTCTTTGCCCACAGACAGCTCCAAGAAAAGTGCAGAGAACAAAACAAAGGACTCTACATCACCTTTGTTGACCTCACCAAAGCCTTCGACACCGTGAGCAGGAAAGGGCTTTGGCAAATACTAGAGCGCATCGGATGTCCCCCAAAGTTCCTCAACATGATTATCCAACTGCACGAAAACCAACAAGGTCGGGTCAGATACAGCAATGAGCTCTCTGAACCCTTCTCCATTAACAATGGCGTGAAGCAAGGCTGTGTTCTCGCACCAACCCTCTTTTCAATCTTCTTCAGCATGATGCTGAACCAAGCCATGAAAGACCTCAACAATGAAGACGCTGTTTACATCCGGTACCGCACGGATGGCAGTCTCTTCAATCTGAGGCGCCTGCAAGCTCACACCAAGACACAAGAGAAACTTGTCCGTGAACTACTCTTTGCAGATGATGCCGCTTTAGTTGCCCATTCAGAGCCAGCTCTTCAGCGCTTGACGTCCTGCTTTGCGGAAACTGCCAAAATGTTTGGCCTGGAAGTCAGCCTGAAGAAAACTGAGGTCCTCCATCAGCCAGCTCCCCACCATGACTACCAGCCCCCCCACATCTCCATCGGGCACACAAAACTCAAAACGGTCAACCAGTTTACCTATCTCGGCTGCACCATTTCATCAGATGCAAGGATCGACAATGAGATAGACAACAGACTCGCCAAGGCAAATAGCGCCTTTGGAAGACTACACAAAAGAGTCTGGAAAAACAACCAACTGAAAAACCTCACAAAGATAAGCGTATACAGAGCCGTTGTCATACCCACACTCCTGTTCGGCTCCGAATCATGGGTCCTCTACCGGCACCACCTACGGCTCCTAGAACGCTTCCACCAGCGTTGTCTCCGCTCCATCCTCAACATCCATTGGAGCGCTCACACCCCTAACGTCGAGGTACTCGAGATGGCAGAGGTCGACAGCATCGAGTCCACGCTGCTGAAGATCCAGCTGCGCTGGATGGGTCACGTCTCCAGAATGGAGGACCATCGCCTTCCCAAGATCGTATTATATGGCGAGCTCTCCACTGGCCACCGTGACAGAGGTGCACCAAAGAAAAGGTACAAGGACTGCCTAAAGAAATCTCTTGGTGCCTGCCACATTGACCACCGCCAGTGGGCTGATAACGCCTCAAACCGTGCATCTTGGCGCCTCACAGTTTGGCGGGCAGCAGCCTCCTTTGAAGAAGACCGCAGAGCCCACCTCACTGACAAAAGGCAAAGGAGGAAAAACCCAACACCCAACCCCAACCAACCAATTTTCCCTTGCAACCGCTGCAATCGTGTCTGCCTGTCCCGCATCGGACTGGTCAGCCACAAACGAGCCTGCAGCTGACGTGGACTTTTTTACCCCCTCCATAAATCTTCGTCCGCGAAGCCAAGCCAAAGAAAGAAGAAGAACAAAAGGCAATTTTGTGTAATATGACACTTTATTATATGACAATAAATTGAATATTAAATTATGAATCTTAACATACCTGCATTAAGAATACTCAGTTTAAAGGACTAAAGGCAGTGCAAAATGTAAAATAATTTGGGGAAAAAAAATCAGTATTGTAGTCTTTAATTATGTAAAGTTCACTTTAGTCAGATAATTCCTGTAACTTACAAAATTTAAATTCAAACCCTGGTCACTGGTGCTGTAACAGTGTTGCACTAGACATTACGCTAACCTTTCCACTGACATAATTAACCCCCTCCCCTCAAACTCACCTCCATGCTAATTTCCTGGTCAAGCTCTCAGCACACCTTCCCCATGCTGGCAAACAGACTCACCTCCACACCAGGGAGCTTGGCACCTTCCTTTATATTCAAACCCCATTTGTGAGGGCTCTAAAAGTGTTACATTAGCCGCTACGCTAACCGTGCCACCATCATAATTAACTCCCTCCCCAAGTTTTATGATGAAGTCTTACTAATATACTTAATAATATACTAATAAAGATTCTTACCAGGAAAGGATGGGGAGACACTTTGGGAGAGTCACCTCAGCAACAAGCAGCAACAGCCTGCTCTTCATTCTGGGCGCTACCATTTTATTCAAAGACAACATTATTGAAACTTTATTCAAAGAGCTGCTGCGGCAGGGCATGACTGGATCAGGTCACTTCACTGGCTGACTGTTTGTTCCCGTCTTCACCATGATGTGTATTGATTTGTAGAACATTTACTTGTACAATTTTAAACTTTTATTTAAGGTTTTATTTAAAACTTTATTTATTCTCATTTATTTAAGGTCTATTTATTTATTTCCTCCCCCCCCCAAAAAAAACTTTTGCTGGTTAAGTTTCTGATGGTCTGTGTGTTGGACAACGGGGATTTTACTGTTATTTGGCTATAACTGGGCATCAATCATCCTGGAATCCAAGAAGAGCAGAATGAGCTGCCTTAACGTCTGTGTGCACTTAGAATTAGCACTAACATCTTCTGCGATGAAATGCTTTGAGAGTTTGGACATGGTCAGAATTAACACGTACCTAAGCAAAAGTCTGGACCCACTGCAATTCGCCTATCGTCACAATTGTTCCACAGCAGACACAGTATCACTGGCTCTCCACTCCGCTCTGGATCACCGAGAAAACGGCTACTCATGCAAAAATCTGCTCCTCATTGACTACTGCTCAGACTTCAAAACTATTATTCCCTCAGTGCTGGTCAATAAATCCTGGGCCTCTGTGTCTGCCTCTGCAACTAGATCCTTGACTTCCTCATCAGAAGACCACTGTCAGTATGAATAGGAAACAGCGTCTCCTCACTGACTATCAGCATAGGCACAGTTAAAGGATGTGTACTTAGCCCACTGCTCTACTCACTATACACCCATGATTGTGTAGCCAGGTATAATTCCAACGCTATCTAGAAATTTTCCGATGACACTGGTTGTCGGCCGAATCACAAAAGGCAATGGGGAGGAGAACAGGAGGGAGATAGATCAGCTCGTTGGGTGGTGTCACACCAACAACCTTGCACTCAATGTTAGCAAAATCAAGGAGAAGATTGTCAACTTCAGGAGAACTGAGGGCTCAGCAGTGGATAGTGTCAAGAACTTCAAATTCCTGGGTTCATGTAGATGCAATCATGAAGAAGGCTCACCAGGGGATAATCTTTGTGAGGTGTTTGAAGAGATTCGGTATGTCACCAAAGACTCAAACTTCTGCAGGTGTATTGTGGAGAGCATTCTGGCTGGTTACACCACCATCTGGTACGGAGATGCCAATGCTCAGGACAAGATAAAACTCCAAAGGGTTGTTAACTCAGCCCATGATATCACAGACATCAGATTTCACTCCATCAAGGAAATCTACAAGAAGCGATGTCTTAAGAGGCAACCTCTTGTGACAGAGTATATAGATATGTTTTTGGGAGATAAATTGGGAAATGTTTATTAGAGTAGGTCACATACAAACACTTTAAAACAGATCTTATTTAAAATACTGGAGCTCTGCCCCATGCTAGACATGTTGGGGCCAACAGTCTTTGCAAGAGTTTTGGAGAATGTCCAAGAGACTTCACTAATGGATTGTTGTTGACAAAAAAAGTAACAGATGAAATATCTTGTTTGAGCCGCAGATCATCTAGAGCTGTTCTAAGAAGGTTATGTGGTTTTGCAAGCAGAGAGAGTCAAACAGGCTGTCTCTTAGAGAGAGAGAGACGGGACTGGAACAGAACAAGCTGGAAAGCTTGTGGAAAACCCCATGTGGAAGGTGGATTCAGCCTGGTCAAAGCCCTTGTGGTTCATGCAAGAGGAGAGGACTGGCTGTCTAATGTTTCACTTGGAATAAGAGAAACAAAAAGGCACTCTGTGCTGACCTGAAAGAAAGAGGTTATCTGGAGAACCTTCAAGGGGGGGGGGGGGGGGGGGGGGGGGGAGGGGAGGGGGGGGGGGGGAGTTTCGTCAGCAAGATACTGAAGTGGCTGGGTGTCCATTGTACAACAAATATCTCTGAAAACTGACAAGAACCTTCCTGAGCAGTAACCATTTACCTTTCAAGCACCAAAGCCTGGTGAACTTTATAAATGTTAAATTCTGTGCACGGTATAAGAATTGCCTGCAACCAGTGAACTTGGAGGAATGAGAAGTGAGATTGGACTGTGAACCAAAGAACTTTCCTGAACTTACACATTACATACATGTGCACTTAGAATTAGAAGGGGGTTAAGTTAGGTTAAGTAAGTCAATAGCGATAAGTTAAAGTTTAATTCTGTTTTCATGTTTAAAAATGATTAAAAGCAACTTTTGTTTAAGTAACCATTTTTCTTGGTGATCATCTATTGCTGCTGGGTTTTGGGGTCCTCTGCGCTTGTAATACTCTATTCTCAACGACCCCCACCCCCCAGGCCATGCTCTCTTCACTCTGCTACCATCAGGAAAAAAGATACAGGAGCATGTAGACAAGCTCAGCAGCACAAGGACAACTTCTTGCTTGCTGCCATCAGATTCCTGAAAGATCATTGAACCAAACACTGCCTTACTTTGACTTTTTTGTGAGTACTATTTTTATTTATTTTTGAAAGGTGGTTTATGTAAATGTTTACACTGTGATACTGGTGCAAAACAATGAATTTCGTGACTTGTTCATGACAATAAATTCTGACTTTCTAAATGTAGAAAGTATGCTTTGTGTATTTGCAGATGATTTGAAAATTAATGCTGTTTGAGATGGTGAGCAGGATTATCTTTGGGCAGAACAATGGAGGCATTTAATCCTGAAAAATCTGTAGTATTACATTTTGGGAGAACAGGCTAGAATACACAATAATACACAACTTTACTTTTAAATGGAAAAGCCCCAGGAAATACTGAGAAACTGGGATCTTGTAAATGTACAGGGTGCATAGGTAGACAAGATTGTTAAGAAGGGATACTTGCCTTCATTAACTGAAAAATAGAATATGATCCAGAGAGTTTATGGTCCTTCTGGCTATCCATCCTTTAGGAAGATGATGGTTCCTTTTGGTCACTTTGTGGGGTTTGATATGAAGATACCCCACTCCTCAGAAAGAAACGGCTTGTGCGTGAATTCCGGACCCACTCTCTCAATATCCCCTCCTGGATCCAGCAGCCTGGTGAAGTCCAAGATAGCTGGGCCAGATCAAGCTTCGATCCACGACATGCCCTTTCCGTGCTTCACAGCACGTGTTTGCAAGATGGTCATTGACCCTACAAGAGGGTTCGTCTTCGCTTTGACAGGTCTTGTTTTTCATCCTGCAGGGTGTCTGGCCACCCTCCACACCAGGCAATCCAGGTGGAAGAGCTGGATTAGTCGCTGACCATGTGACAGATAGTACTGTGTTACATGGCACCAGTAGCACTCAGATAGGTGACCTGATACAGTCACACTACTGTAATGTAGTAAGTGGTATTGTGCACAGCACTCTAACTGTTGGTTGATACAGTTCCAGCATGATCAGCCTGTTCTTGAATTGCCTCTCTGAAATGTGGATGGGCATGTGATCTCTCTGGCAATCCTGAGATTGGAAGTGACCTAAACTACCAATCAAGGATTAGATCTGCCCACCTATGAGTCTGATGTATGATTAGTTCTTGCAGCTGAAGTGTGATTGGTCCTATGGTGTGTGGCACAATTAATGACCACCCACAGACATGAAGCAAGCAGGCAAAGGCTTTATTAACCAGAAAACCTCAGCAGGCCTCTACATGCTGCTCATTCAGTATAAGATATGCAGCAAATAATCAGAGGGAAAGCAGGGTTCTAGATGTCAATGTCAAATATTGGGAAGACCAAAACTATTGGCTTCAATCCACACCTTAGACTTTGTAAACCGCTCACTTAGGCAACCACTTCAGTACAACTTTTAAGTCTGCATCAACCTTGCTTTTTACTTGACCATGTAGAGTCTTGACATGAAAAATCCATACTGGCTTGGAGGGCTCCTTAGTTCCACTCTCTGCAAACTTAAGGTCATCCAAAATTCTACTGCCCATGTCTCAATTTGAATCCTTTGCACGTTTTGCTCATTAAATTACCACCCCCCCCCCCACCAAACATTTTAAAATACCTTTATTTCTCCTCATCTCCACTCTGAAACCCTCCAAGATGTATGTTTCCATTGTGAGCATCACTGATGTCAATAGCTAATCCTTTAATACATTTGGGTGCCAAAACCTGAGACTGCAATATGCTCCCTAGCCTTCTGGCTCTCTGTCTGTATTCTGGTTTTAACATGTTTCTTCAAATCTAGCATTTGGACTACTTTTAGGTACTATTCTTGCATATATGATGCAACAAATTTCTGCATCTCCAGATTTTCAGATGACCATATGCCAATCCCAGGTATTGCTCCACTTTTCGGCCATTCCAGCTTCACATTCATTCACGCAAAGCACAGTTCAGGACTCTCAGAATGAAGGGAAATTCTCCCTGTTACCTTTACATACATATCTGGATGGTTTCAAATAGTTTTTACGCAGACCAAATGTTAGAGGAAAAGGCTCTTAATTTGTTAGATATATGATTTTTGAAAAAAATAGAATGGAACAGTTTAATTTAATATCCAATGAAAGTAATTTGTTACTTGTCGAGGTAGAGAGATCATGCTGATTATGAAATGATCCTAAAGCTAGACTAGACTAGCAGTACGCAGATGTTTAGAGTTGAAGGGTCATTTTCAAATCTGAACAAATTACCATTGAATATAGTATTATCAGCACAGTTGTACAAATGTAATGGTATTATACAAAGACTATGGGACATGCATAATCCAATCAGGCAATGCTTATTTGACAACATCAACATAAAATATCACCATATGTGCAATTCTTGTAAATGGTATGAGTCTAGATTGCTGATCTTAACTGCAAGTTTTAACTGCAAGGTTGAGCCCTACTTTAGTGGTAAAGGGTCTGAACCTGCATATCTTGTTATCGAAAAGTCAAATCCATTCATCTTCATAGCTATATCTTTGTTAGCTACTGGACAGAATTTGCTTCCCAAATGCACCAAACTTCCTCCTACTAATTTCTTTTGAACTCTCTTCAGCATCTGTCTCCCCACCCCGTGCTTTTGAATCTCAGCTCTGACTTCAAATGGCATGTTCTCTTGAACATTCCCTGAGTGATGGTGGTCAGTGGTGAAAATTTTTATCAAGCATTAGTTCAAAAACCTAAAATCATGGGAACTCGTTGATGGGTCTGAACAAATGTCATCAGGTATCTGATTTGGTAAATGAGCCATTATTTGGGAATTTCTGAGCTAGTTTATATATTATGCCAACACATATAAATGTGGTTAATACACAATATTGCTGTTAAAAACTCAGTAGGACCTAGTAGATGTGTAGATAGAAGACTCTTTAAATACTCCCCAACTTGCGACCTATGCGACTTATGAGTTTGTCTGATCTTGGAAGCTAAGCAAGCTCAGAACTGGTCAGTACTTCGAGGGGAGACTGCCTAGGAACACCAGGTGCTGTAGGTTTCTGTGAGGGGTG
Organism: Narcine bancroftii; assembly: GCF_036971445.1. NCBI lineage: Eukaryota > Metazoa > Chordata > Chondrichthyes > Torpediniformes > Narcinidae > Narcine > Narcine bancroftii. The sequence continues at coordinate 113,161,364 of NC_091471.1, read as the reverse complement.
CTGGACAAAGTGGAAACACTCTGTCTGCCTTAAGGTAGACATTTAAAAAAAAAAATTAATTTATGTTACATTCTAAATGTAGTATTACTTGACAATAATGGAACCTTCCAGGCCAAACATTTTGGCAGTTTCTGCAAAGCAGGACGTCAAGCGCTGAAGAGCTGGCTCTGAATGGGCAACTAAAGTCAGCCTGAAGAAAACTGAGGTCCTCCATCAGCCAGCTCCCCACCATGACTACCAGCCCCCCCACATCTCCATCGGGCACACAAAACTCAAAACGGTCAACCAGTTTACCTATCTCGGCTGCACCATTTCATCAGATGCAAGGATTGACAATGAGATAGACAACAGACTCGCCAAGGCAAATAGCGCCTTTGGAAGACTACACAAAAGAGTCTGGAAAAACAACCAACTGAAAAACCTCACAAAGATAAGCGTATACAGAGCCGTTATCATACCCACACTCCTGTTCGGCTCCGAATCATGGGTCCTCTACCGGCACCACCTACGGCTGCTAGAACGCTTCCACCAGCGTTGTCTCCGCTCCATCCTCAACATCCATTGGAGCGCTTACACCCCTAACGTCGAAGTACTCGAGATGGCAGAGGTCGACAGCACCGAGTCCACGCTGCTGAAGATCCAGCTGCGCTGGATGGGTCACGTCTCCAGAATGGAGGACCATCGCCTTCCCAAGATCGTGTTATATGGCGAGCTCTCCACTGGCCACCGTGACAGAGGTGCACCAAAGAAAAGGTACAAGGACTGCCTAAAGAAATCTCTTGGTGCCTGCCACATTGACCACCGCCAGTGGGCTGATAACGCCTCAAACCGTGCATCTTGGCGCCTCACAGTTTGGCGGGCAGCAACCTCCTTTGAAGAAGACCGCAGAGCCCACCTCACTGACAAAAGGCAAAGGAGGAAAAACCCAACACCCAACCTCAACCAACCAATTTTCCCTTGCAACCGCTGCAATCGTGTCTGCCTGTCCCGCATCGGACTTGTCAGCCACAAACGAGCCTGCAGCTGACGTGGACTTTTTACCCCCTCCATAAATCTTCGTCCGCGAAGCCAAGCCAAAGAATGGAACCTTTATGGTCATCAGCACATACGACTGAAAATTTTAAAAAATGTATAAAGAAAAAATATAAAATTTACATGGATTATGTTGTATTTGACAAACTATAGCAGGGAATCAGGGCATGAAAGAGCCAAAATTGGTATACTTACTTTGTTAGTTTGCATCCCAGAGTTCGTAGGCTGGGGACAGCCATCTTGATTCCTGTGTGAATGCGGAATCAAGATAGCCACACTCCACCTACAGACTCCAAGATGCTAGCTAACAAGGTAAGTATGGACCAGAATGTGAAAAGATTTGCTAAGGTTAATCGACAAATTCAGGAAGCTTTAAGTTGTTATTGTCAAATCTACAATGAAAAAACTATTTGATTTAAGAAGTTTGCTTTAAGACTTGAGTACTCCATGCGCGTGGGCAAATTCTGACTTGTGTCTTTCGGTTCAAATTACGGTTGTAAGTCGGGAAATATCTGTACTTGTTTTTAACATCTGTTTGAGAGTGAAATTATGCAACTAAATGAGCTATAATAATTTAATATATTTGTTTGATAGATATGATTAACGATGTCTGTGGCAGAAGATATTACCAAGGATGATGTTTCAGCTGCTATGGAAAATGTATCTATTGAAGATGAGTCCAGTGTACCTTATGGAAATGGCACAAAAATTTCTGATGACGTTACATCATCTCAGTTGAGTGATTCTCCAGAGTGCGATACTAGTCATATGCCAATTGACAACAGGAGCTCAAACCACCAACAATCTTTACCCAAAACAGGGACTGTGGATGAACAAAAGCAGAGTGATCTAGAAGAAGAGGATATATCAAAAGATTTATCATCCACCAAAGAAGCATTTAAGATCGCATCCATTGAGAATAATGAGATTATGAGTGTTGACACGGAAACCAGTAATCAGACTTTGGTATCACATACATCAGCAGAAGAAAACGCCACTGAGGTACGTGATGCATTCAGCAGGTAAATCATAAATAATCAGAATAAGATTAATTTTTAAATCCTCTTGGGTGGCTAAAGCCATTTTCTGTTCAGGACCACATTTTCTGACTTTTTATTTGTGCTCATGAGCAACAAATTTCATGACTAATTGCTGATGACTGAATATTATCCAAACTGGGGATGTACAGGTTATTTTATATTTGCTGAATTATTCAACATATGTTTCAATAAATCATTTGTGTAGTTAAGTTTGAATTTTTGTCTGGAGTGGAACTGCAGAGGCTAGAATCTGAAGCCAATCACAATCTGCTGGAGATGAAACACAATATGCTGGAACCTATCAAGTTCCTCAGTAGATTGTGCAATGGGATAAATTGTTTTTAAATAGCTAAAATATATCTCATACATTCATATTGTTCATAATTAAAGTTTTCTATACTATATTATGGAAAATTAATTGATAAGTTCTAATGGCTTCTTCGGCTCTGATTAATCCAGAACGTTGAAGTTTTTAAATAAAGCACAACCAATTACATATAGGTTGGGAATTATTCTTTGGGTTATGTATAATTGTAGCATACCTTTTATTTGTATAATGATGCCAAATTTTATCTAAGCATTGCAGGTGTAAGCTTTCTTTTTTGTCACCTATTCCATCCCCCTCTTTTCCACATCTGCCCCCGCTCAATGCCAGAATGGGTTACAGCCCTTGGTACAATACTGAATTTAACAATTTCAATTAACCACTTTTTTCAATCCAAAGTTGGCTGGATCTTTTTGTTTCTATTTCAGTTTCTTGATTTCTGCAATTGTTATCTTAACTTTGATCTGTACCCTTCACAAACATTCTTTCTGTTCTCTCCATCTCTTCTCTGCAACTTAAGAGCTCTGAGGTGGGCTGAAGTTTTCAATGATAGAGATTTAAGCAGACTGGCATCTTCCCCATCTACTTGAGTTTACAGCAGCTATTAAATTGCTGTCAGCAATACGGTAGTCCTTATTTAAGGATTTTGTTTAATAACAGAAGAACTATATTCCTGATTCTGTGCTGAAAAATCCTTCCTTATGATTCTACAATACATTTCCATTTCACTATATACCTCAATGCTATGAGCTTTGTCATGGATTTACTCATGATGCTGCCAGATGTCAATCTGTAATGAGGCACAACTCTCATGACTGATTAGAATATCCCTCCCAGATTGCAGTGCCCTTATGGTTGAGGGTTTTAATTTCAAAGTAAAACCTCACCATTCATAAACAATTCCAATTTCATCTTTCTCCTTGATCTAACAGTATTTTTTTTCCCCCCTTTTCATCCCCCTTCCAACCTGGCCTGAGCAAATAGGTTTTGCCATTCTCTTAACTGGTATTTTTGTCTGTGATTCAATACAATTTTCATTTTTGTAAAAATGTCACAATCCTGACTTGCATTCTAATGGTCAAACATAATTTCCATAGTTACAATGATTTTGTATTTACAGTGGTGTTTAGGAAGACAGGCAGTTTCAGTGGAGTTGGATGTTAAGAGTGGGTTGAATTTCAGGTGAGAAAGTGTAAATATATTTCCTTAAACCCACAGTTGAAACCAGCTAACTCCATATTGAAATAGAATGTCACATGTTAGCAAGCAAGACCTTCAGATGTGTAGCTGCAGTACTTTTCTAGTGATTTATTACAAAAGCTTCCGACTATAGAATGTATTATATTGTGCATATTTTAGCCATTTGCCCAGTCAAAAATTGTAAGCTCTGTTCTTGGAGCTTTTACGTTAGCAACCCTTGGTTCTCACAGAGATACTATACTTTTAATTAGTGTCTGGGTTTGCAGACTACAGACTATCTCAATGTTCTTTCTCTTTTCTTTGGCTTGGCTTCGCGGACAAAGATTTATAGAGGGGGTAAATGTCCACGTCAGCTGCAGGCTCGTTTGTGGCTGACAAGTCCGATGCGGGACAGACAGACACGGTTGCAGCGGTTGCAGGGGAAAATTGGGGGGTTGGGTGCTGGGTTTTTCTTCCTTTGTCTTTTGTCAGTGAGGTGGGCTCTGCGGTCTTCTTCAAAGGAGGTTGCTGCCCGCCGAACTGTGAGGCGCCAAGATGCACGGTTTGAGGCGATATCAGCCCACTGGCGGTGGTCAATGTGGCAGGCACCAAGAGATTTCTTTAGGCAGTCCTTGTACCTCTTCTTTGGTGCACCTCTATCACGGTGGCCAGTGGAGAGCTCGCCATATAACACGATCTTGGGAAGGCGATGGTCCTCCATTCTGGAGACGTGACCCACCCAACGCAACTGGGTCTTCAGCAGCGTGGACTCGATGTTGTCGGCCTCTGCCATCTCGAGTACTTCGATGTTAGGGATGAAGGCGCTCCAATGAATGTTGAGGATGGAGCGGAGACAATGCTGGTGGAAGCGATCTAGGAGCTGTAGGTGATGCCGGTAGAGGACCCATGATTCGGAGCCGAACAGGAGTGTGGGTATGACAACGGCTCTGTATACGCTTATCTTTGTGAGGATTTTCAGTTGGTTGTTTTTCCAGACTCTTTTGTGTAGTCTTCCAAAGGCGCTATTTGCCTTGGCGAGTCTGTTGTCTATCTCGTTGTCGATCCTTGCATCTGATGAGATGGTGCAGCCGAGATAGGTAAACTGGTTGACCGTTTTGAGTTTTGTGTGCCCGATGGAGATGTGGGGGGGCTGGTAGTCATGGTGGGGAGCTGGCTGATGGAGGACCTCCATTTTCTTCAGGCTGATTTCCAGGCCAAACATTTTGGCAGTTTCCGCAAAACAGGACGTCAAGCGCTGAAGAGCTGGCTCTGAATGGGCAACTAAAGCAGCATCGTCTGCAAAGAGTAGTTCACGGACAAGTTTCTCTTGTGTCTTGGTGTGAGCTTGCAGGCGCCTCAGATTGAAGAGACTGCCATCCGTGCGGTACCGGATGTAAACAGCGTCTTCATTGTTGAGGTCTTTCATGGCTTGGTTCAGCATCATGCTGAAGAAGATTGAAAAGAGGGTTGGTGCGAGAACACAGCCTTGCTTCACGCCATTGTTAATGGAGAAGGGTTCAGAGAGCTCATTGCTGTATCTGACCCGACCTTGTTGGTACAAATGGCCACTCTTCCTGGGAATAAATACTTCCTCCAAGTAAGTATTTTTCCAAATTGAATATGCTCCTTTTTGGGTAATACCCAAATCTTTGGTAGTATTGATTCTGGCATTATATGGTCACGTTATTTTATTCCCTGAAAGATGGGTTGTATATTCTTTGTAAGTGTTAAAATGAGTAATTTTCTTTTTTTGTTCTTTCCAAACATTGTAAGCCACTTTTACTAAATGATGCATCTGTGATGATCTAACAAGCATATTTATAAATCCAAAATATATTTACATATTTTAAATATATTTCATGTCATTCTTTAATTTTTTAAAAATTTAGAGTATAGCACAGTAACAGGCCATTTCAGCCAATGAGACCATGCTGCTCAATTACACCCAATTGACCTACAACCCCTGTACGTTTCTTTTTAAAGAGCGGAAGGAAACCAAGTCCTTGGGGAAAACCCACTGAGACACTGGGAGAACATATAAACTCTCTACAGACAGCGCAGGTTTCGAACCGCAGTCCCGTTTGCTAGCGTTGTGCTAACCACTACCCTATCTGTGCTTCCCATTTGTATTTATTTGATATGAGAGTGTTTATGTCTTTGGGCATCATTCCAGGTTACCAATTCTTTATTTCACTTCAAAAAGAACATAGCAATGTTTTATATTATGAGTGCAAATGCCACTACATTGATGCAAGTCCTATAGAACTGATTACTTTGCTGTAACAGTTAACTACAGATCATCCTATAATATCATTAAAATGTAATCAAATGAATGTTAAAAGCAAGAATGTAAAGTTACAGGGTGGCACAATGATGCATTTGCAGCTCTATCAACCTGGATTCAACCCTGATTTCTAGTTTTGTCTGAATGGAGTTGCACATTCTTCATTTGACCACATGGGTTTGCCCTGGGTACTTTTGTATTTTCTTTTGTATCCCAAAAACGTGAAGTTGGCTGCTGTAAATTGTCCCTCGTGTGTAGTGGAATGGCAGAATCATGAGGGTATTGATTGGAATGTAGGGGGGAAGAAATTAGGAATAGTGCAGGATAAGTGTAAATGGGTACTTGATGGTCCTTGCAGTTTAACTCCATAAAGTTATGAAAAGAAGCACAAAATAACTGATTCACCACAGAACCATGGTTATTTGCTTGAGTGTACTTTCCATTACTTTCCATTACTTTCAAGTATTTGAATAGTCAGGGACTGATTAGGGATAGAC